>NC_072835.1:2387500-2687500 GCF_027744805.1 Dunckerocampus dactyliophorus | reverse complement strand
TTTCCAATACTGATACTTTTTACCTTTTTGGCATTTTTTTTCAATACTGATGCCGATTACCCTTGTGGCATTTTTTTCCCAATTTCCATTTCACTGATTACCCTCTTTGCATTTTTTTGGATACCAATATTGATAACATTTTTTGGGGCATTTTCGGCCAAAACCATTTTTTTTTTCAATAACCAATACCAAGTACCTTTTTGGAGTTTTTTATACTGATACCAATTACCTTTTTTGGCATTCCATATACGGATACCAAATGACCTTTTCTGGCATTTTTAAAAAGACCAACACCCACAACATTTGCAGGCATTTTTTCCCCAACGCCGATGGACTTTTTCTCAGTAACAATCCCAGTTGCCTTTTTTGGCATTTTCCCCAGATAACCGATTACCTTTTTGGCATTGCTTTGCTACTCTGATACGATTATCTTCTCTGGCAATTTTTTCAATAACCAACACTGATGACCTTTTTGGACATTTTTTATACAGACACAAATGACATTTGTTTAAATATTGATACCTACGACTTTTTTTGCCATTATTTTCCTGATACTAATTACCATGTTGTAATTTTTGCCAAATTCCAACCCACCGATTACCCTTTTGCCGTTGTTTTGGACCCCCATACCAATTAGCTCTTTCTCAGTTTTTTCCTCGATACCGATACCAATGACCTTTTTTGGCATTGTTCCATGATACTGATCACCTTTTTGTCATTTTTTTCTGATACTGATTACCTTTTGGCATTTTTTTTGGATACTAATACCAATGAGCTTCTTTAGCATTTTTCCCCAACAGGATTACCTTGTTGTCACTCTTTTCCACCACCAATACCGATTACCCCTTTGGGCATTTTTATGGATACCAATATCACCTATCCTTTTTTGACATTTCCCCCCCAATACTAGCTATTGAACAACATTAGTCCTGATCGTAAAGACTTCAAAATAAGGAAGTCAAGCACATCCACTTGCTTTTTGACATTTTTTTCCCGATACAAATTACACTTTTGGCATTTCTTTTCCAATACTGATACTTTTTACCTTTTTGGCATTTCTTTTCAATACTGATATGATACCCTTTTTATTTTTTTTCAGTAACCAGCACCAATCACCTTTTTGTCATTTTTTTACATGCCGATTCCGATATACTTTTTTGCAATTTTTTCCCCCCAGTACCAATTTTTTTTTTTTGCATTTGTCCCCGATACTGTTTAGCTTTTGAAAATTTTTTTGAATTTTTTTCCCATTACTGGTACAGACGACTTTTTGGCATTTTTATCACATTAAAACAGTGCAAAAGTCTCCCTAAAAGATGTGGAAGTGACACACGTTCTTTTTTCTTGAGCTTAACAGACACTCATTCGATGTTCACGTGAGTGTCGACATACAGTATCAATACCACGTCATCAATGTGCCCACCACTACTATAAAGCGACTTTTGTGACAACAAATGGCCCCCAGGCTGGACTTTGTACACCCCTGCTTTAATATCTCTGCCCCCCCTTTGTTTTTGTGCCAGTAATTATTCTTCATTGGTCGATGGGGCAGCTCTAATGTCACACCCTGTGAAATCTGCCTAGCAACAAACGACCCTCCAATGATACAACACGCCATTGGTCAGAATACAGAATGATATCATCGGATCCATGCGAGGCTCACGCAGGTTTTGGCCAAGTTTAGTCATAGTTCATAGTTGCTGTCGCGTAAAATCACCGTCGGATGAATTGATGAGCATAATTGCAGGGATGGAGGTACACCTTCGCCAAGGAAAAGGCGAAACAGAAACCTCATAACGAGAATAGTGCGTGATTGCTATAACAGGGACCAGATGTACGTGTATGAGTATGTGAAACATGTCGATACACACACACACACACACACACACACACACACACCTGTGTTGCGATGCCATTTTCCCAGGTGGCTTCGTATTTGCTTCCATTCAGAAAGTGGAGCACCCCCCTCCCGTGGAACATTCCGTCTTTCATCTGCCCGACGTACTTGGTCTCTGAGGGGAAGGTGTACTCGCCTTCTCCTTCCATCCTGACAAAGGAATATAAACGATATCATCGTTTTATGTCAATATTGCTGTTGTATTGTGTAAATAAAGGGCTTTCGCTCACCTGCTATTTAGCGTCGGCCCCTTGTAACTGCTTCCTGTTAGCTCCATTTTTTTTTAGCTTGAGTTGCAGTCTTCCCAAAAGTGAATTTCCTGGTTGATTTGCCTGCTTTGACGAGCTACTGGTACCTCAGGGACAACCTGTTGGAGACCCCTAGTCAGTGTTATACACTACTCACAAAAAGTTGTGAGTATTTATTGCATTTTAAACATGAGTATGCTTTTTATGTGCATTCACTGACTGAGCACTGTGCTGCTTACCTACAGTACTCACGGCTGTTCCAGTGTTTATATTGTCTATTAGCTGCTCTGTGTGCATTAAATTGACGGAGACAACGTTTTTTTTCAATTGAATTGAATTTATTTAAAGTTGCGAAGATGACAACAAACTACAAGCAAAAGTGAACCGTCCTCCGATGTTATTCGGCAGTGTCCAGTTACCGTGGCAACAAGGTATCCAACGCAAAACGTCACCGTTTAGCCTACATTGTGTGAAACTAACATAACATTTAGCATTTATGTGCTTTGAATACTACAAAAACATAATATTAAAGAAAAATATGAGAGTTTATAAAGTCATACTTCACCCCGGCAACTAGTGCGCACGCGGGCTCCGTTGTTTGGGGTCGCTCGCTTCTGACGTCATCGACGCGCGCCTCCCAGTTGACAGCCAACAGAGGAAAGCTAGCTGACCTTCTCCTGCGCCTCGTCGCTCCTCGACGAGAAGACCTTCAAAGTTTACCCGACGTCTTGTCTTTCTCTCTGTGTGTGTGTGTGCTTTATTACACACACATGCAGCCATGCCCTCGACGCGGGAGGTTCCCACTTTGCAGGAGCTGAATGTGGACGAGGTGAGTTTGTGTGTCAATCGACAAATAGAGGGGACGGCTAGCTAGCTAGTTCGCTCAGAGGCTATCAGGAGCCTCAGCTACATGTCTAGCTAATTTATCCACGAAACGTCTGCTACCGTACTGTTTTTCAAATTTACGTGAGGTTGTTAAGCAAAAATCAAATTTCCGATTGTGTTTAATGACTTTCTGTAGGTGTTTATTGCAGCCATTGCCCGAGTGAAGTACAGAACAGCTAGCATTACAATGATGGAGACTGTCTCCAAGTCCTCATTAACTGGCTTTGTGGTATCTGGTTATGGCTTTGAAAGCCTGCGACAGCAATGCTATTGACACATTGAGCTTGTCCTTGGAAAGTCAGCGTGTTTTTTCACGTGTGATGTTCTTAAACTTGCTGTGGTTGGATGGAAACGGACGTTCAAGTTGGAAGTTGTGCTAATCAGTCCAATATGAGCGTTATTACAGTGCATTGTAGTGCAGGTGTACCTAATGATGTGGCAGGTACTTACGTCGATTTTGTGTCCAGATCAATGTTTCCTCAGCAGTGCTGAAAGCTGCCGCTCACCACCTTGGCTCCCAGTGTGACAAGCCCAACAAGGAGTTCATGCTGTGTCGCTGGGAGGAAAAGGACCCCCGCAAGTGTCTGGAAGAAGGGAGGAAAGTCAATGAGTGTGCGCTCAACTTTTTCAGGTACCGACACACCAGTGTTTTCCACAGGACACGTTATATGGGACGTAAAACATACTCCTTGACACCCCACCCAAACAGCTCCGAGCTTCATCATTGTGGTTGTAGTTTGCAGATAAAACATCTCTCGTGGAGCTACAGGTAACCACAAGGTAACCCCCCACCCCTTCAATTGTGGCTATTAGGCAAATCAAGGGAAACTGCGCCGAGTCGTTCACCGAGTACTGGACCTGTCTGGACTATTCTAATTTAGCGGAGCTGCGTCATTGCCGCAAGCAGCAGCACGCCTTCGACGGCTGCGTCCTGGATAAGCTGGGCTGGGAGAGACCCGGGCTGGGAGACCTGTCCAAGGTGAGCCGTTTGCTTTGATGGCCGCTGTTCTTGTTCTTGTTCTTGTTGATGAAGAGGCGCTGATTGCAAAAATGATGCGGAGGAGACGCGGAAAATGCCATCTGAATTGTGATTACCAGCACGCACGCCACAGGCTCAGTTTCACTGCTTGCTCATCTACTGTACATGTGACGGAAACGCTAATTGTGTTGATAGGCGTGATGTTGTTGTGTTTTCAGGCCTTTAAAACCTGTGACTCCTTATTAAATTGATGTACTGTGACACGTTTTACACTGCTTAAAGTCATCTATTCTGTTTTTACTCACTCTATGTCATCTTTTTTGGTACATTGATGAATATTTGTTTTAATCATGTTCGTTAGCAATCATCCATTACTGCCTACCTAATTACCACACTAGAGATACCACTAATGCCTACCTTTTTTTTTTTTTAATGAACCCACTTTGCATGTATTTAATTATTTAAATTAATTTATGGACAGTGTGCTCTTCAAATTATTGACAAAGAATCTATGGGTGCACCAGAGTTTGTGTGGCGAAGCCCTTTAAAAACAGTCGACAGACACTCAGAACGCTTGAGAGACAGCATATGTGATAAAAAAAACATCGTATCATATTGCAAAAACACGACAACACATCATACCCCACCTTACAAATGCATAACCTGCATAAAAAGCACCCATGCATCAAGTACTATTTATAAAAATGCATACACTCCAATGTATAATTTATAAAGTGCATGTGCTAGTAATCAATAGTGCTGTGTAATTTGTAATATACTTTTGATATTATTCAGCACATAAAAAGCCCCTGCAGCAATACACTCTAAATTAATTAATGTATTTTTATTTATTATTAATGAATTATTGTTCATTTTAATTTAATTTTATTGGTTGATTTCTAACAGTGCAGTTTTCATTGTTACCTCCAAAGTATGAGGCTGTCAACCTTTTTTTTTTTTTTTTTTTTTTTTTTATATACATGTATTTTTTATTTTGTTTTCCTAAATGAAATTAATGCAGAGAGGTCGTTTTAAATATAATTTCAACATAAATATAAAATGTAAATGTAACAAACTAATGAACCGATCAAATTTTGGACATCTGCAGCTCTGCTTAAAAAAAAAAAAAAAAAAAGTATTCTCAGGATAAATCATTTTCTGTGCAAAGGCTAGCGTGTAATGCACATGATATAAATGCTCTAATGCTAGCCGGGGTGTTTATTTACCTCAGAGGCAAACGATAATTTATTAACAAGTTCATTTTCTAACTGTAATAATGATTTGGGGTGCATGAGAAAGCGGAAAGGTTATTTATGAGCGGCAGTAGCAACAGCACCGGTGATGTAACCACCAACAGCTGTGTAGCATCACTTTAAAGCGCACGCAGAGCTAGATAAAGCTGCTGGATGCTGCAGAGGAGGCAGTCCGGGCACTGGGCGGTTAATTCACTGGAGGCGTCAGGCTCCTTTGTTTCTTCTAATGAATATTTCCTTGTTTCACTGGTTGCTTCATTTTGGTAGGTGACAAAGGTGACGACCTCGCGGCCCCTGCCTGAGAACCCCTACCACTCCCGGCCACGCCCCGAGCCCAACCCCACCATCGAGGGGAAGTTAGAGCCCTCCAAGTACGGCAGCAAGTTGTTCTTTTGGCCGTGGTGAGGATGGAAACATGCTGGTGAAGTGTGCTGATGTCAGCACTTTGTCAGGTTCGGTCCTCAATGTTGTCTTCATCATGATGATGAAAGGAAGGCTGTGTTCTTCTCTCAGCTTGTAAATGTCATAAATAATAAAAAAAAAACATTTGGAAACACAACTTTTGATTTGACGTGTCTGTTTTTGTACGGCCGGGCCGGGTCGGTTCTGTCAAGACTGACGGAGGGTCGAGTGGGAGGTCGCTACCTGCAGCCACAGAGCGCTGCCTCCGCTTCCTCCTTTTCTCCCCGCTCACTTCCTGCCTGCTTGACCCCCGGACGGGACGATGTCTGAGAAGAAGCGCTGATGAGACGCGTTTGTGTCACGAAGTTCACGTGTGTGTACGCATGACCTCCAAGGGAAGAGAAGCCCATTCAAACAATTCATGGAGCAAAAACGGGACTTTTCTGGGGGTCCACGTTGTTATGAGGACGATCTTTTACATGCTGGGCAGCACGTCTTTAACCCCTGCCATGTTCTTACCTTCTATAGGGACCAATACTTTCCTTTATTTAGCACCACAGCACAATGTTAGTCATAAAATCCAATCAGTGTTTTCCTCCTGATGCAAAGTTTACATTCCATTCATAATTGCAAGATCACACATTTATAGGCGTCCTGTCAATTTTCTATTCATTAATCCTATGAAAAGTGCTTTAGGAAAGTTCATATTACAGCAAAATACAGCGGAACTTGAAATAATCTGTTCCAGGGTCAAACTGGCTACGTATATGAACTGTACAGGCCATGTTTGAATGAGCATTTTAACATCTCAATACATGTGAAATAGTTACTCTGTCTGTTCTGAACTCCTGTTTCCATGCCAGTGTTGTTTTTAGTGCAGTGCGTCTTTTTTTTTCTTCTTTTTTTTAAACTATGTTGCTTGAAGGGGGCTGTTTTGAACTTGATTGGAGGAGAAATCCCCTCACAAGGTGTGGTCTGGATCAGTGGCTTGCACGGGAAATGTCTGACAGAACCTCTTCTGACCTGGACAGGGTGCGGGGGGGTGGGAAGCAAAGAGGAAAGGAAGTGTGGCTGGAAGGAAGCATGGAGGAGGTAAATAAGGAGGGAAGATTCACGGACAAGCCATTACATCCAGAAGAAGAAGAAAGCTACACAGGATGGAAAAGACCAGGTGGCTTGGTGACTTGAAAGCGGGGGCGGGGACGCTCCTCGTCTTTGTGGCCGGCCCGAGAGGCCCCCGGGGCTCGTGGCGGGGCCTCGTCTCCATGCGACTCGCAGGAAGCGGCGGGTCATCGCCGTTTGACACGGGCAACCACCACAGGAAAACGTGCGCTGGCGCAGGAAAGAAATACAATACGGGACTTTCTCAAAGTAAGAAGCCCGCCCGGGAGCTGCGCTCGCTAAAATACTCCCAACAAGATGGCAGCTTCAGAAGACGCCTGTCGATGCGCCTCCCGTCAGTGCGCCCCCTGCCAACAGCGGGGACGCCTGTTTGGATTGCTGAAGCGCACCGAGGATGCTTTTGATGCTCTCAGCATCCAGAACATGAAGAGCCCGCAGTGCGGGTACTAAAATGTTTACGCTCCTGTCATCTTGCTACATCAATGACCCCACCCCCTCCACCCCGTGCACTTTGAACTGCCATGCAGGTTGGGTTTCAAGTAGCGTGAGTGCCACTGCTGCGGACAAGCATGTTTGTATCATGCAGGTTTTTATTCCTTCCTGCAGCTCTTCAGTCTGTACAGGATGCTTCTAACACACGAATAAGAGCGATGGAGTCCACTTCCACAGGCTAACCTGGACCAACAGTGCTACTAAATACAACATGCTGTACTCTCCTCGAATGACCCGATACACCCAAATATAATATCCACAACAAGCTTTTACTCATTCACGTATATTGTTTCACATTTCTATTATTCTACATTTGTTTCTTCTATTCTCTTTTTGATTATAATGATTTATTTAAATTTTAAAATTAAATTATTAAACCTACATTTTATTATATTATTATCATTTGTTTACAGAATTTGTATTGCTTTTTTATTCTTTATTTTTATCATTGTAATGTTTTTAAACTACCACAGTGTTATTTATTCAAATCTTAAGCAAAAAAAAAAAAATTAAACCTATATCAAACATCTTGTTATATTAGTACAAATAAAACATTTGTATTTTTTATTTGGATTTTGGTTTTTAAACTATTTACATTTCACAATTAAAAACAATGATTTTATTATTTTAATTATTTTATTGTCTAGTATAATAAATATATATATAATACATAAACCTATTATTTAATTATTTACATGTTAAACAAAAAAATTACACCTATAATTGATCACATTATTACACATTAAATTTGTAAAATTTAAATTATTTCTTTAATTATTTGTTATATGTATTTTTATATTATATGCTATATATTTACATAATATATATATTTTTTTCATTTAATATTTATTTTTTGTTTTTTAAAATGTTTTTAAACTATTTCATTTGAACATACTTTTTTGTGTAATTCAACTTTAACCTTTTATTAATTACATTTACATGTTTAAATTATTTTATTAATTTTTTTATTCTATTTTCACTATTTTTAAAAAATAATTAAACCTATCATCTTATTAAAACATATTTTTAAAACGATGTAACTTTAAATAGTGAAATAACTGGCAGATGACAATAAATAATATAATAGAATAATAAATATAATAATAATAAAAAAATCATTTTTCTTTGAGTCAGATCATCCATCCATCTATTTTCCATGCCGCTTGTCCTCACGAGGGTCGATAATGACACAGATGATCATTAATTAAAAGATTTGTCTTTATTGATCATCGTTATCATAAAGTCAGCATCATGGCTGGTGTGTGCGTGAGTGACGGGCAAAAAAGCTCTGACTCACCTAAGAGCGAAGTCACTTGGCGCCACCTGCCAGTTTGCATGCATAAATCTCCTGACCCCTCTTTTTCAAGACACGTTTTTTTGGGGGACAGTATTACTATTTTTCATTATTTGAAATATCCGTTGAGTTGTAATCAATCATTTTCTTTGATCTTTATCATCATTTTTTTTGCGCCTTTTTTTTTTCAGCGTGTGAGTGCGTGACAGGCAGAAGAGCTCTGGCTCACATGGGGGAGTAGTCATTTGGCGCCACCTGCTGGTTTGCTTATACGAACCTCTCGACCCCAAATATAAAACGAGACGTATTTTTTCATTCTATGTTGGTGTCAACAAGAAATGTCACGGAGGCTTTACGTCTTGACAGAGTGACAGCCGTGACTCGTATTTTGCATTCCATGCAGACACGCTCGGCAGAGCATCTTTTCACGCTACATTTTTTTCCCCCACGCGACACCTCTCCTGAATGCCTCTCGCTAAAGAAAACACTGGGCCTACGTCGCGAGGTCAAAGACAAGACGGAGCAGGAGCGCGCTCGCTTGGCCGCACGCTAATCTCATATCACAACGCCATGTGGTGAAATTGTAAATTTGTCACAGAAAGCCAACAATAAGACTCCACGGTCAGCATTTTTCACCTTTTTTTTTATCAAAGTTGAAGTAGATTGTTCCATGGGTTAACTTCTTTTTACACTTGTGTGACGATTAAGATGGCTAAAAAGTCAAATTCATTTTGCATTACTCACACTTGTATGACAAGTCACAATCTTAATGTCTTGTCTGCACTCATAAAAATGCTTATTTTCTTACGCTTTTAGTAAATAGATATACTTACTATTCAAAGCAGAGAAAAGAAATCAGCGAATAGGCAGGGATCCACTGTACCGTACAGGGGAACCTTGGTTAGCGTGTTTTTCAGTTAACGTAAAACATTTAGGCCGAAATTTTGCCTATGTTTGCGTCCGTGTTCCGGTTAGCGTACAATATGCCGCGCGTCTCGTCTTGTTATTAATATGCTGCGTGATTCCAACTGTGTTCTTTATCCACTATCATAATATTATGACAAAAAATAACAAATAATAATTCAGTAGCGTCAAGTTGAAATATTAAGAAAAAAAAATCACTATTTTTTTAAAGTCAGAAATATTACGAGAAACAAACAAAACAGCAAATAAAGTTGTTCTTTTTGGAAAATTAGGTTGTGTAAAAGTTCTGATGTTACCAGAATGAAGTCAAAATATTATGGGAATAAAGTCATAATTATCCAAAGAAAATTTACAACAACAAAGTTGCAATATTTGGGGGAAAAAAACAAAACAGCAGAAATAAAAAAAAAAACACAGCTGTAATTTTCTGAGAAGAAAGTCGTATGACAAGAAAAAAAGTCCCAATTTTGCCAGAATAAACTCGTAATATTATGAAGAAAAATAATGTCATTTTAGTAGCAGAGAGTTGACATATTAAAGAAAAAATACAACATAAAATAAACAAACTAAAGTTGTCATTTTTGGAAATTTTTTTTTGTGTAAAAGTTATAATGTTACCAAAATACCAAAAAGTCTAAATATTATGGGAATAAAGTCAAAGTTAGGAGAGCAAAACTTACAAGAAGAAAGTTGGAATAGTTTGAAAATTAAAACAAATAACAGAAAAAATAATCATTTTTAGAGTAATTTTTAGTGAATAAAGTCACATTCTGTTATTTTAGTTGTAATATGAGAAGCTAAAAAACAATGAATAAAGTTTTGGAAAATTAAGTTATGGGAAAAGTTATAATATTATGGGAATAAAATCATCCACAACATTTATAAGAAGAAAGCTGGACAAGTTGGAAATTTAAAAAAGCTAATTTATAGTGAATAAAATCATATTTTAACAAGGACAAAAAGTCACAATTTTATGAGAATAAACTCGCAATATTATGTGAAAAAAAATAATGTAATTTTAATATCATAGAGCTGAAATATTAAAGAAAAGATATGTTATTTTTAAAAAACTGCAGTATTAGAATAAACAAAATAAAGTTGTCATTTCTGGAAAATTAGGATGCAGAAAAAGTTATAATATTACGAGAATGACAAAATATGGCAATAAAGTCATAAATAACAGAAAAATTTATTGCTGTAATTTTTAGAGAAAAAGTTGTATTCTAACGAGAAAAAAGACGCAATTCTACGAGAATAAGCTTGTAATATTATGAGGAAAAATGATGCCGTTTTAGTAGCATAGAGTTGAAATATTAAAGAAAAAAAATGTTAGTTTAAAAAAAGCTAAATTGTAATGAGAAGCAAACAAAATGAAGTTGTCATTTTTGCAATACAGTGTTCCCTCGTTCATCGCGGGGCATAGGTTCCCAAAATAGCCTGCAATAAGTGAAATCCATGAAGTAGACAACTTAATTTTTTTTTTTTACAACGATTATAAATTTTTTAAGGCTGTAAAACCCCCCCACCATACACTTTATACACTTTTCTCAGACAGGCATTAACATTTTCTCACATTTCTCTGTTGTTTATGGTAATGCTAACGCTAACGGTAATGGTAATGGTTTAATTCATCCTGAACATCAGCATACAAGTCACACTGGAGCACATCACATAGCCTGAAAAGGAGTAGGAAGAAGCAAGGCTTATTTAATCCTACCCCTCATCAGTTTCACATCAGCTGCAATACATTTATTCACCTCTTGTATTTCAGGTGTACTTTGTAAGGCTGCATGTCAATGTAGTGCAATCATAGCCAAGGTTTATACTTACTGAAAGGAAGCTACAGACTTAATGATCATAACTGATAAGATGGTTGACAGAATGGTGGGTTGATAATGAGTGAGTACAGACCATGTACTGTCCAGTGTGTTTGCATTGATACAGTATCTGTAGGTTGTGTTGGAGATGAAATTCTCCACAGCCTACCAAAGATCAAAGGACCACTTTAGAAAATGAATGAAGCCGATTTTACCTCCCCTTTACGTGGTCATTAATGTCCAGTTACGAGAAGGAAAGAAGACTCGGACACCGGATTAGATTCACAAAAGTATTGAAAAATAATTCAGACAGAATATTTTAACAGCCACGAAGATCCCGTCTCATCCACCGGTCCCCTGGTCCTCCACGCCAGCTGAATGTGAGAGGGTCCCGAACTCTCTGCCTCGTCTGCCTTTTATGATTGTTTTGCTCAGACCGTTGGCGCCAGTCTCTCCAAACATAACTTTCTGCTTGTGTGAGGCCAGCAGGTGATTACACTTAGTTGTTGACAATGATGCTAACATAAACAAGACATTCTTTTCCCCAGTGGGACTGTGTCTGAGACTGTGCTTCCCTACCTGGCTGCTGGTCCTGGCTGGCCTTCACTATGTGTGAGCTCTCACTACTACTACAAGTTAACCTTTGACACACTTAAACAGTTGTTCATTGACCCAGCTAATTATGTAATAAAGCATTATTTCTATAAAGTACTTGTAATCACTCACTCAGTAAAGCACAAAACAGTTGTATTTATACTGCACTGATATTAAGGCACTCAACTAATAATTTAATCAATAAACATCAATGCAAACAGCTATTGTAAAAGCTACTTGTATATGTTACTTAAAATCACTCAGTAAATTCATTTTTGCCTACAGTTGCTACAATATGCTGTCTTTCCTTTCTTTGTCGCTCCTGCAAAACAAGGAATCACATTTTATTTTATTCTTAGGAGAGATTTTCTGCGTCTGTTTATTTCCCATGTATCAAAACAAAAGTGCAGCCATGTTTTTCTTGAGCGTTTCTGCTGCGGTGTGGTAGCAAAGTGGACTTCATGTGGAGTATGTGATGAAATGAAACCACACACAGCTTAACACTCAACATGTTGCGGTTTGGGAGCCGCACTGAGCACAGTGTGTGTGTGTGTGTGTGTGTGTTGTTTGCGTGACGTACGTATGTACAGTATGTTGCTGTGTTTGTCTTGGCCACAGCCCAGACCTTCATGGCCTGTCTGCTGATAGCTCCATTTCTCCTTCCCTTGCGTCCCTGCGGCTATTTACAATACGCTCTCTCACAGGCTGACTTTCCCTGCGTGCCAACATCCAATACTTTGCT
Organism: Dunckerocampus dactyliophorus; assembly: GCF_027744805.1. Taxonomy (NCBI): domain Eukaryota; kingdom Metazoa; phylum Chordata; class Actinopteri; order Syngnathiformes; family Syngnathidae; genus Dunckerocampus; species Dunckerocampus dactyliophorus. The sequence goes on along the minus strand of NC_072835.1, from coordinate 2,674,851 downwards.
TTTTTCCCCTCCTCCTCCTCGTCCACGAGAGCCAATTTGCCTTCCCTGCGCTGTCATCCCTTTGGTTGATGTCACACTGGTCCCGTCAGACCTCACCCAGCTGGACTGTTTTGCCGCTTCTACTCATGCTTTCCTTTTCTTTCTGCTTTTTTTTTTTCATTGTTTAAACATGCTGGCCTTCTTGTCAGGAAAAAGCATGCATCATTTTTGTAGTGTGTGTGTGTGTGTGTGTGTCTGTGTGTGTGTGTGTGGGCTTTCAGCCTGTCCTTGCACAGCTGATGGATTGTTTGCTAATGATAGCGCTCTTAATCCATCCATCATTTATCACACAACATTCTGGGACAAATCTATTCTCCCAACTTAGCAGGAACTTGGAAGATGTTTACTTTCCCTTCCATATCGATATGGACCGATATCTAATTTTTATGCCTGTATCGGCCGATAATGCTGGACATCTCTATTTTTATGTGGAATGGCCAGAAGTGGCAATTCTTTTCTGCATACTGTAGCGGCCATTTAAAAAAAAAAAAAAAAAAAAGGTTGATTTATTTATTTCTTTGTATGTAAATTTACATTTAAATGTGTAATGGCAAGCAGTTGCAATTCTATTCTCCATACTGTAGCAGACATTTTTATTTTTATTTTTATTTTTATTTTTATTTTTATTTTTATTTTTATTTTTATTTTTATTTTTATTTTTATTTTTATTTTTATTTTTATTTTTATTTTTATGTAAATGTGTAATGTCAAACAGTCACAGTTCCTTTCTCCATAATGTTGCAGGTATTTAATTAAATATTGATTTTGTATTTTTTATTTAATTTTAGATTTGTTTTTTGTTCATGTAAATTTTCAACTTTAAATGTTACATTTGTAAAATATATTTTAATTTATTTTTATTATGGACATCATTGAAGCTATTTAATATGCTGTTCTTCTACTTCCTCCAGACGATGAATGGAAATGTTTCTAAAATGATGTTAAACATGTTTAATGATGAATACCACAAGGATAACATGTTTTTAGTGGGGATCAAAACCATTTTTCAGGTCTTCTTATAGTTACTTCAAAAGATACAGTGAATTTAAACATAAAGAAGGAATATAAAATTGTATAAATAATATCATAAATAATGTGATAATATAAAATAAATAATATGATCAAATAAAATAACATTTTGACATCATCATAAAATAACATTTTTATTTGTGTATTTTGGTGTTGTTTTAATTAAATCGGAAGCTACATTAAGTTTGAATTTCTTTAAAATGTCATAAACAGTTTAATACTTCTGAGGGTTATTGTCCAATTTCTATTTTTATTTTTTATATTATGTATTTTATTTTGTATTCTTTACATTTGTTAAGCTATTTCATACGCTGCTCTTCTCGTTCTTGCGGTGGATGAACTTGAATATTTCTAAAGTGATGTGAAATATACTGTACAGAATATACGGGGGTTTGAAAATGTGTTCACCACCTTCCCATTTTTGTTTTTTTTTGCATGTTGTTTGCATGTCACACTTAAATGTTTCAGGTCATCAAACAAATGTAAATATTAGTCAATGACAACACAACTCAACACAAAATGCAGTTTTTAAATGAGACTTTTTATTATTAAGGGAGAAAAACAATCCAAAGCTACATGGTCCTGTGGGAAAAAGTGATGGCCCCCTAAACCTAATAAGTGGTTGGCCCCCCTTAGCAGCAACAACTGCAATCAAGCGTTTGTGATAACTTGCAATGAGTCTCTTCCAGCGCTGGGGAGGAATTTTGCACAATTGTTGTCATTCAGCCACATTGGAGGCTTTTCCAGCATGAAGCGCCTTTTTAAGGTCATGCCACAGCATCTCAATAGGATTCAGGTCAGGACTTGGACTAGGCCACTCCAAAGTCTTCATCCATTCAGAGGTGGACTTGCTGGTGTGTTTTGGATCATTGTCCTGCTGCAGAACCTTCACACACACACCTTCCAAAAAGTTCAACTTTTGAGTATTTTCCCAAAGGTCTTGGGGGTCATCAAGATGTTTTCTGGCAAAATCGAGACGAGCCTTAATGTTGTTTTTGTTCAGCAGTGGTTTTGGTCTTGGAACTCTGCCATGCAGGCTGTTTTTGCCCAGTGTCTTTTTTATGGTGGAGTCATGAACACTGACCTTAACTGAGGCAAGTGAGGCCTGCAGTTCTTTGGATGTTGTTGTGGGGTCTTTTTGTGACCTCTTGGATGAGTCATCGCTCTGCTCTTGGGGTCAATTTGGTTGGCCGGCCACTCCTGGGAAGGTTCACCACGGTTCCATGTTTTGGCCATTTGTGGATAATGGCTCTCACTGTGGTTGGCTGGAGTCCCAAAGCTTTAGAAATGGCTTTATAACCTTTTCAACACTGATAGATCTCAATTCATCTCAGTTAAAGGGCAGCCAAATTGATTTTGGGGACACACATTTTTCACTTTTACTTATTGCGGTGCGGTCATATTTACTTCAGACGCTATCTTTACTTTTAATTTAATCTTTAAGTGAAAGGGTTGTCCATTTATCAATATTGTGAGAATTAGCATGGAAGCCAACATGAACAATGTAGCGGCCATTTTTCTTTTGTTATAGTTCCATTTGATACATATGTTAAATACATCTGTTTTTTAAAGAAATATTGTAAAGATAGAATGTAAAACTAATGTTAATGTTAACAATGAAAGTAAAGCAACAATGTGGCAACCTTTGGTCAAGCCTCATGTTGCTGTGCAGCTAGCTTGCCAGCTAATTAGCCGCTAGCCTAGAATCGGGTGGATGTTTCCCAACCAAAAAAGCAGTTGTTGAAGTTGTAAGTATTTTTGCAGCTCATAACTTTTCCAGTGTGGAGTCAAAACAAAGTCTGTTGGCAGTCAAGTGAATTTTTTTTTTTTGCCTCCAGAACGTCGGCTCCCATCACGTCACCGCGGGTCCTTTCTGAAAATCGAGCCTGACGCAAATCCACATAGGAGTCACTTTGCCCTTTTCAATTCCCATTAAGCCTTTGCTGACAATATTACAGCATCCAAGCTAATATTGACTGAAGGATACGATACGAGCTAGCTGGTAGCCAAGCGTACGCGTTCCCATGGTGCGGGGTGCTTGTGGGGCGGGGGGGCGCTTGGAGGGCAGCGGCCGACGTGCTCCTAATGCGCTGTTGTGCTTGTGGTTTCTTCAAGGTGCACCGGAGCATTCCTGGGCCGTGCACTCATGTAAACAGCGCTAGTTAAAGAGGACACGCGGGCGGCTCGGGCTACACCGTTCCTCTGGGTGGCTCCTATCTGACCGAGGTTTGGGTTTCCTACGCATGTCAGGGTGTATTAGCTGCTTCCCAGCATCGGGGGTGCTCGGTAGGCCCCCGGTGGGCTATCACTCATAACGGCCTAAAGGGGGGGTCTTCCTTCCTTTTCTCCGAGCCACTCCTGACTCACAACCTCAGTCCGCACGCATTCATCCCCATGCAGTGGCTTGTGTTTGTGTTTTTAGTCCGATTGGTCCTTTTGAATCAATGTTCAGGCAGTCATTGGACGTACGACATGCTTATCATTCACGCAAAACTCGCACTGTGCATGCGTATGTGACGTGTTCCAGGGGACTGCTGGTATGATATGCTGTGATCCCGTGAGCGGCATACTCGTTATTTGGATGATTTCTGAGTCATGCAATGCTGAATAAAAAAATCCCAAAAATCAGTCATATAACAACATTTAGTTCAGTTGTAGTTCTATTTCTATTTTTTATGTTCTATTTCAATATTCTACATAATATTTATAAAAAACACTATATAATAATACTGTATATAAAATAACAATTATAGTAATATACCCATTTTAATAATTATTATATTTAATATTTAATATTAAGATTTTCTGTTTTATTTATTTTTTTTGGGACAAAAACATTTATGAATTCAATACTTCTTTTGAAACGCCCAAACATTGAATAGAAAGAATCAAGATGATTTGCCACAAAAGTCAAACGGATTTTAAATATTGATTTTAATCTATAAATGAAAAAGTTTCCTGTGACAAGCGTTTCATTTTACGTGGGTTTATTATTCTAACATTGTTGCCATAAAATATGAATCATAATAATAATATTGTTATCTGTTGTTTTGGCATTGTTACGTTGTCAAACAAACACATCATTGAAATATGAAATAATACATTCAAACGTGCAATAATGAATTTAATTAATTAATTTATCCAATAAGTTAGAAGCTACTTACTAAATCAAGATTTAAGTGCCTGTATTTTTATTTCGTGATACATTTTTTATGATTTAATTGCGTATTTGATATTTTGTTATGTATTTATTATTCTTTTTTGTATGTAATGTATTTATTATTCTAATGTTATTGTAGTAAAAGAATATACTGGATAATATTATTATTATTATTACCTGTTGTTTTGGCATTGTTGTCTTTTTATATTTTTTGTGACAACATTAAGTAAATATAAAAACCACATACTGTATCTAGGTAATTATATATACAATATAAAATAATACAGTCAAATGGCCAATAAGTATTTAATAACCATTATTATATATAAGTCATATTAAAATAGAAGCTATTTATGAAATCCAGATTTGTAGTTATTTAATGTCATTGTATTTGTATTTAATGACACTTTTTATTCATTAATTGCATATTTTATTTTACGTTATGTATTTATTATTCTCATATTTTCCGAATAAAATCATATATTCTATAATATTATTATTATCTGTTGTTTTAATGTAATTTAATTCTGCTAGAATTTGAACTTACAAATAAAGTGTTTTTGGTGAGATTTACTGACAAACATTCCATTTAAGTGGGATTATTGTTCTAATATTATCACAATAAAATAATATACTTTCTGAAATTATCATTGGTTGTTTTGCTGTTGTTTCTTGTTAAATATTTTTTCTGACAAATTTCAACATCTAAATGTGCAATAATTAATAAAAATTGATTAATTAATCAAATAATAATAATGTTAAATTAGTATATAATTTGTAGAATTATAATAATTTTAAATTTGTACTATTTACAAATTTTAGATTTAATTACCAACATTTTTTTATTTGACAATCACTTTATATATTTCATGGCCATTAATTCATAAGATGCCGCTTTTTAAAATACAACGGCAGTTTTTAAATGTATTTAATGGAATTAAAGAAAACGTGTATTATGTATTTATTTAATGTCCTTTAATGTAATAATGCTGATCCAATGTAAGCTGAACTTGTAGTACTTTACTTTATAGTACTTCACTTCCAAGTTTTGTAGTATACTCACTAGAGTACTCCATTTATATTGTTGTACTGTGTTGTTGACGTCGTGAAAGGAGTATAAATGTCGCTGTTTTCTGATATTCCTAATCAAATGTTCCTTATCTGAGGTGGTAGTAGTCCTAGTACTAGTACTAGTACTAGTATATAGTGCACGTATGGTAAAGGTACTGTATAGTTGATGTCAAGCAAAAGAGGCTGCAGTCGTGCCACTTCACTCGTCCAGCCTCTCAAAGACGTAAAGAATGGCAGCACTTCCACATTTACGTTTGTCTTTTGGCAGCCTCGCCGGCCTGCTGCGGCTCGCCGCCGCGACGGAGGGCCGGCTTGTGGGTCAAAAACCAACTTTTTGCTGCGGAAAAATAAACTGTCAGGGATTTTTCCTGAGAGGAAACCTTTCGTTTACGATATGACATGTTGCTTAATCGTGCTAAAGTGTTCAGCCTTCTTTAAATAAACAATGTGGACTTTTGCATGAGAGAGAGAGAGAGAGAGAGAAAAAAAAAAGCAGGCGGAGTCTCGCTGCCCCCTTCTGTCTCTCTCACTCACACATGTCAGCAATTTGGCTGCCTTGTGTATTTTGGAAGTTTGGGGGGGGAGGGAGAAAAAGGAACATTTCAAAGTAAACGAAAGAAGGAAAGTCTTATCCGCCTGGCAGCTGCGCTTCGGACCAAATTGCTTTCAGCTGATGCGCCGCATCTCAAAACGTGCTTGGGTAATGTCAAGCGATGCGTCGCAACGCTGAGAAAACAACACAGCGACACACACACACACGCACAAAATAAATAAACAGCATGCAACACAAACGCTACCAAACATCTTGTCTTTTCTCACTGGTAGCACTTCCATATTCTGCATATTTATTCTGAATTTTCTGTAAATCCTCAAAGTCAAAACCAAAATTGATGCGATCGCTCCTCACCAGCTACACGTGACTGTCACCACTCATAAAATAAATCAATAGAAGAACTCCAGCATGAATCCACAAAGTCAAAACCCACGGCCACGCTCAAATAAAAATGTGTTGTACAATTAATGCAATCGCTCCTCGCCTGATAACTGCTACCTTTTACAACATAAATCAGTGAAAGAATTCCAGCATGAATCCACAAAATCACAGCCCACGGCCACGCTCGCTCAAATGAGGACGGTGTCCTACAATTCATGCGATCCCTCCTCTCCAGTGATACATGATAACTACTTGATTTCTTCTATAAAAGGTGACGGACTCCAACATAAATTCACAAAGCCAGAGCCCATTTGCTCAAATCAAGACGTGTCATGCAATTAATGCGATCGCTCCTAACCATGCATGGATTATTGTCACCTTTTATAGATTTAACTCAATAGATGCCGACATAAATTCACAAAGTCAAAACCCACGGCTACAATCACTCAAATGAAGACATGTCGTGCAATTCATGCGATCGCTCCTCTCCAGCTAGATGATATTGTCACCTTTTAAAGAATAAATCAATAGACTCCCAACATAAATCCACAAAATCAAACCCACGGCCACGTTTGCTCAAATGAAGATGTGTCGCATAATTAACGCGATCGCTCCTCACCACTTATGCGTGATTATTGTCACCTTTTATAGAATATATCAATGGATGCCGACATAAATCCACAAAATCAAAACCCACGGCCACGTTTGCTCAAATGAAGTTATGTCGTATAATTAACGCGATCGCTCCTCACCACTTATGCATGATTATTGTCACCATTTATAGAATAAATCAATGGATGCCGAAATAAATCTACAAAATCAAAACCCACGGCCACATTTGCTCAAATGAAGATGTGTCGCATAATTAACGCGATCGCTCCTCACCACTTATGCGTGATTATTGTCACCGTTTATAGAATAAATCAATGGATGCCGACATAAATCCACAAAATCAAAGCCCACGGCCACATTTGCTCAAATGAAGATGTGTCGCATAATTAACGCGATCGCTCCTCACCACTTATGCGTGACTATTGTCACCATTTATAGAATAAATCAATAGACTCCAGCATAAAGCCACAAAGTCAAAACCCATGGCCACATTCGCTCAAACGGAGACGTGTCGTATAATTAATGCGATCGCTCCTCACCACTTATGCATGATTATTGTCACCATTTATAGAATAAATCAATGGATGCCGAAATAAATCTACAAAATCAAAACCCACGGCCACATTTGCTCAAATGAAGATGTGTCGCATAATTAACGCGATCGCTCCTCACCACTTATGCGTGATTATTGTCACCGTTTATAGAATAAATCAATGGATGCCGACATAAATCCACAAAATCAAAGCCCACGGCCACATTTGCTCAAATGAAGATGTGTCGCATAATTAACGCGATCGCTCCTCACCACTTATGCGTGACTATTGTCACCATTTATAGAATAAATCAATAGACTCCAGCATAAAGCCACAAAGTCAAAACCCATGGCCACATTCGCTCAAACGGAGACGTGTCGTATAATTAATGCGATCGCTCCTCGCCAGTTCTGCTCGATATAACTGTCACCTTCTATCAAATAAATCAGTCGACTACAATATAAATTCACAAAATCAAAACCCACAGCCACACTTGACTCAGACGAAGACATCTTGTATAAGAAATGTGATTGATAGATGAATAGAAGGCTCTAATAATGTTAGAAAGCGCATTTAGAAGTTGAAAGGTGGAGGAAATTCACTCATCACGGTCGGGTCTGGAACCAGTTAAGCGCCATAAACGAGGGATTACTGTGTATATGTATGCACGAGGCTGACGTGTAAGAGTTTGTGCACACATTGAGTGTCATTCTAGATTGCTCTTCATTGTTGTGTATTTTTTCCCTTGAAGAGAAATGTGTGCTGTTGTTGATCAGGAGTAGATAACACACAGCAATGTTACACCACGTTGAAAGAAACCCTACATGTTGTTGTTGGGGGAACCTTGGCCCAGCTTAGAAGTTGGACATCTCCTAGCTCTGCTGTGTGGTAAAGACCTCAATGAAACACACACACACACACACACACACACAGGTTAGCGTCGCTGCTCTCTCCCAGCCGGCGGCTGTGTTTACTTTCCGCTGGCAGGGCGATCTGGAAGCGTTTGGCGGGGCTCTGCACTCACTGGGAACTATCAGCCAATTCACTTTTTAAACTATTTTGATATCAGCTCTGTGGAGAGTTGCGCTTTTCCTTGAGAACATGACTTGCCTTTGGGCTCGGGGGCCCCCGCTCACACGCCCCCTCCCCCCCGCTCGCACGGCCTCCGCACCAATAAACATTCGTGCTGGAAGCAGCCAGAGAGTTCCTTGCCCGCGCCAGGAATAAATGTAGAAAAAAAATTGTTCTTTTTTTTTTTTTTGTCTCTTCATGGTGGCAACCCTCACGATTACAACATTGGTTGTGATGCTGCTGTGTTGTGCAACGTACTTGTTCAACAATGAGATGGTCATAAAATTACACCAGGCAATCAGTGGAGGGAGGCTGTTATTTCCTATCCTGTGTATTACAAGTTCATTTTTTAATTTTAATAATAATTTGGAGTGCATGAGACAGTGGAAAGTCTTTTTGACCATTTATCTCATTTATTTGTAATAATTTTTTATATTTTTTATTTAGATGTAATGTTTTTTAATTAAAAATGTTCTGTTTATACATAAAATATTTGTTATTTTATTTATTTTTTGCTTTTATTGTTTATTTTATACAACGGAGTATTAACTCCACATTGGAAACAAAAAGTCGTAAATTTACGAGAATAAGGTAGGGAAAATAAAGCGTAGCTCTTCAGGAAGCTCTTTCAAGCAAGCTTTTATTTATAACGTGGCAGCAAAACAGAGCATTTGAGCATTTAGCATTTTGATTTGCATGGCTAGCTCTTCTCACATCCGCCTTCCTTACAGATGAACAGAGTAGATGTACAACTTTTTTTCTCGTAAATTTACAACTTTATTCTTTATTCTCGTAAATTGACAACTTTTTTTCCTTGTAAATATGTAGCTTTACTCTCGTAGATTTACGACTTTTTTACTCGTAATTTAGGACTTTATTCTTTATTCTCGTAAATTTACTACCATTTTAATTCTCGTCGTAAAAGGCATTGCCTGAGACAGCGGGGACAAAAGCGGGGACTTATGTGACCTTTGGCTTTGGGTTATGTTATGAAGGTTATTTACGACTATTTCTTGTAAATTTACGACTTTTGTTTCTCTTAAATGTTTCTTAAATTCTATTAAATGTACGGCTTCATTCTTGTAAATGTACGACTTTTTTCGCGTAAATGTACGGCTTTATTCTCATAGATTTACGACTTTTTTTCTCGTAAATTTACTACTTTATTGTCATAAATTTAGGCCTTTATTCATGTAAATTTACGACTTTGTTCTCGACATCTCAGATTTTTTGTGGCCCTAAAACTCCGTCGTATAAAACAAACAATCAAAATGAAAAATAAATAAAAATAACACATATTTGATATATAAATAAAAAATGTTTTAATTAAAAAATATGACATCTAAATAAAAAATATTTAAAAAATTAAAATTTAAAAAATAAATGAGGTAAATGGTGTAAAAGACTTTCCACTTTCTCATGCACTCCAAATGATTATTAACATTTTAAAAAGATGAACTTGTAATACACAGGATAATACATTTTTGCATTTAGGAAATAACAGCCTCCCTCCAATGATTGCCTACTTCCAATTCACACCCTATTCTCCATGCAGAATCAAATATAATAATAATAATATTGCTACTTGTTTGAGTACACAGTATTTAGGCCATCTTTTTTTATGCATTTTTTCCTGGTAATTTACCTTGCGACTGTCATGTTGCATGAGTTACTTTTCCCATAAAGTGATTGAATCAGTACCCTGAATGAATGTAATTAGTTAGCAGGGAAAGTCATTACAGTCACACCTCGTTTTTTGTGCACCCCGGGTTTTGTGCGATTCTGTTTTCGTCCGAAATTTTTGCCAAAATGTTTCCTTTGCTTTCGTACACTGTCTTGGTTTTCATACAATATTGCATGTAACAAACTAGCGTACTGAGTCAGTCCAAACAAAGTATCCTAAGTGTCTGACTCACTAACGGGGCATTTTTTTATTGAGTGTGGCTGCTAAATAACCCGCCATGGGGCCACAGAAAGTTGCGAGTGGCAGCAATTTGATGCAGAAGTTGTGGAACACTGTTCAATTCAATCTCGCCAGGAGTCACGAGAAGTCCGCATCATCAATAACTTCCATCCTTCCTCATTTTTAATTATTTCACATGGTTTTCGACAAGTAAAACTGTCATTATTCTCTATGAGAAGTATTTTTCTTGATTTTTGTGGGTGTCTGCATCATGTCCTATGGGAAAAATGGCCTCGTTTTTGTACCTTTTGGTTTTTGTTGAACCTTTTGGAAGGAACTAATTAACGAAAAGCGCGTAACATCTTTGCTAGTTATAATATTGATAATGAAGCATTATTTGTGTTGTTGTTGCTTGTGTTTTGCACCTGGACGTCACGATAGCGTCCTGCAAAGCTCGCAACCAATCAGCTGACCCCCAGCCTCTAGCTTCAGCTGGGAGTGACCTATTAGCCAAATGTGTTTATTCAGCGTTTAGTCACTATTAGCCTCACTGTGATCCCTGCACTAAAGGGCTAATGGCTGAAAATGGCCGAATCTCTCTCGCCCCCCCTCCCTCGCTACCACCCTCCTTGCCTCAACCACCCCTCCCTCTCCCGCCTGCTGGACTTTGCAATAATTGGTGGCATATGAGAGCGGCTGGCACGCGTTTCCTCTTGTTTTGCAAAAGAGGTGATATCATGCCGCCTGCTCGTCGGCGAGATAGCGTGGAAGGGAAAGCAGGGAGGATGTGAGGCAGCGCCGGGTGTGAAATCATGTCAGTGAAACACGGAGCGTGTGTGACGCCGTAAGTCCGAACAGGATTTGCTTGACTCTTTTTAAACGGCCTGTCATTAAACCAGCAGGAAATTACCCCTCATCCAAAACTACACCGCTTAAAATAACACATCAGCGCAACGCATTTCGACTTTTTTTTCTCATATATAACGCAGCAAAGTGCATTTCCTTTTTCCCCACCACAATGACATATTATGTGGACTGTTTTAAAATATGATAACTACAACAGCACTCTCCAAAGATCGTCTATATGACAGGAGCACCCTGCTGTTTTTTAATGACCTAGTGCAAAAACGCAAGTCAAAGATATTTCAGTGTGACAGGAGTGCTCCTCTGTTTTTAAAGATCCACTGCAGAAACACTCGGCAAAGATCCTCTATATGACAAGAGTGCTCTGCTGTTTCGAAGGACACACGAAAGTCAAAGATGCTCTCATTTGAGGGAGCACTCTGCTGTTTTGTAGTACCTCCTGCCAAAAAGCCAGTCACAGATCCTCTATATGACAAGAGCGCTGTGCTTTTTTTTTTTTAAGTTTAATGACCTTCTTCTGAAATGCTAATCAAAGATCCTCTATATAACAGGAGCGCCCTGCTGTTTTTAAAAATCCCCTGAAGAAACACTCTGCAAAGATCCTCTGTATGACAAGAGTGCTCTGCTGTTTTTGAAAACATACTGCAAAAACAAGATCCTCTATATGGCAGGAGTGCTCGGCTGTTTTTGAGGATCTGCTGCAAAAATCCTATTCAAAGATCCTCCAAATGACAGAATCATTCTGCTGTTTTTGAGCATCTACTTCAAAAACACTAATCACAGATCCTCTGCATAACACGGTCAAGCTGCTGGTTTTAAGGACCTGCTGCCAAAAGCAAGTCAAAGATTGTCTATATGACAAAAGCACTCTACTGTTTTTAAGTTTAAGGGCCTACTGCCAAAATAGCTAGTCAAAGATCTTCTATATGACAAGAGTGCTGTGCTCTTTTTAAAAACCTACTGCTGAAGCACTAGTCAAAGATCCTCTACATGACAGGAGTACCCTGCTGTTTTGAAAGACCTACTGCAAAAATACTAGTCAAAGATCCTTTATATGACAAGAAGGCTCTGCTATTTTTAACGACATACTGCAAAAACACTATCCAAAAATCATCTATATGACAGGAGTGCTCAGCTGTTTTTGAGAATCTACTGCAAAAATTTGAGTCAAACACAAGATCACTCTGCTTTTTTGAAGGATCTGCTGCCCCAAACGCAAGTCAAAGATCCTCTATATGACAGGAGCACTGTTTTTAAGTTTAATGACCTACTGCCCAAAAAAGCTAGTCCAAGATCCTTTATAAGACAGGAGTGCTCTACTGTTTTTGAGGATCTGTCTGAAAGTCAGTGTCAAAGATCCTCTATGTGACAGGATCACTGCTGTTTCTGAGGATCTACTACAAATACGGGAATCAAAGATCCTGTATATGACAGGCTCACTCTGCTGTTTTTGAGGACTTGTTGCCAAAATGGAAGTCAAAGGTCACTCTATGACAAGCGCATTGTGTTGTTTTTAAGGACCTACTACGGAAACGCTGGTCAAAGATCTCTAAATATGACTATATATGGGGAATCAGCTACAAAAATGTTGGTGGGCCACTGGGATGCCATCCACTTTCTGGGTTTGGCCTGCGGGTCACCAGTTGAGTGGCACTGCCATACGTTATACACGATACACAGTATACCATCTACTGTACTGTAGTACTGTGTGTGTGTCCTGTATAAGTTACACTTACCTAAACTGCTGCTCTTTCTCTCTTTTCCTGCTTCATTTTGACAAATTTGAGTTTCCAGGAAGCCTCTGAGGTCAGAAACGGCATCTGTTGCTACTTAGACACACACACACACACACACACACACACACACACACACACACACACACACACACACACACAACGCGAGTGGGAGTCAATCAGACATGAAAGCTTGTTTAAATTTCCCAAAGTGACTTGTCCAGGTTAGGATGAATGGTGCTTCAGGTTAGGCGTGTGCATAATCATTAAAGCTTATGAGTGTGTAGAACTACTGAAGGGTTAAGAATAAGAACGAGTGTCAAACTACACGATGAGGAAATGATGAGTATCGTGTGCAACATGCAGATGGATATACAGTACATACAGTATATTTACAGCATCCTCATTCTTTTCTACACATCATTCATGACATCATGCATGACCATATATGGTGTGAGCCGCTCCAACAGCAAAAAAAACCCCTTAAAAGTATTTGGACACACCTCTTCACTGATGAAGTCACCGGTCAGGTGTCCATTTTGTGTCCAATATTCCGTTTGACTCATATTAGTTATAATTACGCACTGATACATACAGTACACACAGTACACACAGTACACACAGTACACACGGTACATACACTACATACAGTACATACACTACATACAGTACATACAGTACATACACTACACACACTACATACAGTACATACACTACATACACTACATACAGTACATACACTACATACAGTACATACAGTACATACACTACATACACTACATACAGTACATACACTACATACACTACATACAGTACATACACTACATACACTACATACACTACATACAGTACATACACTACATACACTACATACACTACATACAGTACATACACTACATACAGTACATACACTACACACACTACATACAGTACATACACTACACACACTACATACAGTACATACACTACATACACTACATACAGTACATACACTATATACAGTACATACACTACATACACTACATACACTACATACAGTACATACACTACATACACTACATACAGTACATACACTACATACACTACATACACTACATACAGTACATACACTACATACACTACATACACTACATACAGTACATACACTACATACACTACATACACTACATACAGTACATACACTACATACAGTACATACACTACACACACTACATACAGTACATACACTACACACACTACATACAGTACATACACTACATACACTACATACAGTACATACACTATATACAGTACATACACTACATACACTACATACACTACATACAGTACATACACTACATACAGTACATACACTACACACACTACATACAGTACATACACTACATACACTACATACACTACATACAGTACATACACTACATACACTACATACACTACATACAGTACATACACTACATACAGTACATACACTACACACACTACATACAGTACATACACTACACACACTACATACAGTACATACACTACATACACTACATACAGTACATACACTATATACAGTACATACACTACATACACTACATACACTACATACAGTACATACACTACATACAGTACATACACTACACACACTACATACAGTACATACACTACACACACTACATACAGTACATACACTACATACAGTACATACACTACATACACTACATACAGTACATACACTATATACAGTACATACACTACATACACTACATACACTACATACAGTACATACACTACATACAGTACATACACTACATACACTACATACACTACATACAGTACATACAGTACATACAGTACATACAGTACATACACTACACACACTACATACAGTACATACACTACATACACTACATACAGTACATACACTACATACAGTACATACACTACATACAGTACATACACTACATACAGTACATACACTACATACACTACATACAGTACATAGAGTACATATAGTATGTATTCCTGCGATGATGCACATTCATGTCACATGGACTTGCTAGAGGCCTCCACATGCTTTTCACCTCATTCAAACAGCTTTGGGTGTCTGGGCATGTGAGGCTGATGTTCATCGCCTCTGTCCCGCACAGGAGGAGGAAGAGATCAAAGTTTTAATATTTAAGTCAAAATTCTTAAAAAAAAAAAAAAAAAGCACATCTCATTAGCATTAAAGCTACACACACACACACACACACACAAAAGTGAGACTTTAAGAAAAAAAATAATTTAATTAATAATAATTTATTAATTTAGTAATTTTAAGATGATGATGATAATAATAATAAATAGAAATAAAAAATAGAAATTGATAAATACATTGAATAGATACTAAATAAATAAATCAAATAGAATAAATCAAATAAAATCAATTCACTTTTAAACTGTCAGCATGAAGACTTCCAATGTGCTACTGTGGTACTTCTGGAACAGTACTCTGTAATACTACAGTATATTTGAACAGTACTCTGTAATACTACGGTATATTTGAACAGTACTCTGAAATACTACAGTATATTAGAACAGTACTCTGTAATACTACGGTATATTTGAACAGTACTCTGTAATACTACAGTATATTTGAACGTGGGGCCTTTAAAGCACGATGCACTGTGCAGGTGTGGTGCATTGCAGCCGCCAGAGGCGAGATGTAAAGATGTTAGCACGCTGACGTTGCCTGCCGTGTTAACAGGGCCGCTGGAGGAGAGCGGACCACCCTCACGCCGCCCCCCCCCCACCCCCCACCTATGCCAAAACTCAAGCAGATGTTTGACGAAGGCCAAGCGTGAGCGTCGCTGTACGTGTAATCACTCTCACCTGCGTGCTTGCAGGCTCACTCAATGTCCACCTTAGCCCCTCCCACCTCAGCCATGAGTGACATCACCCAACAGGTCTTTTACATGCGGGATTGATTTTTATACAACCCCCCCCCAGACCCTTTTCCCTCCTGGTAGGTTCCAGCTGTTGTTTTGGATTAGCCAAATAGCTCCTGTCAGAGGCGGCCATCGCTGCGCTTTGCCACCCACCGAGCTGCACGCTCCCTCTCTTGCACGCCCCGTGCACGTGCATGCATGTCTCTGACAGGTGCGTGTCAAGGTGGCCCCCCCTGGGCCCCACCACCCCCATTTCTATTAGGCCTCTTTTTTCCCCTCCTCTCAGCAGCGCCGTCCTCCTCCGCTTGTCTTTTCACAAGTCGAGCGGCAAAAGTTTCTTATTTTTGTGTCAGGAGGGGGAATTTTGACAGCCGCTGGTCCGTGCAGCGCGAGAGAGACAGGAGAAGTGTTTTGACACGGTGATGGCGAGCGTAATCGTGTTATTGCAGCGGTTTTGGAGGACGCGTCCTAATCATCTGACACGGGCCTGTCAAGAGCCGTGTTGTTTCTGCCGGCTTTGACTCGTTAAAGGTGCCTTCAAGGTGCCGTGCAAAGGCAAGGAAAAAAGAAAGGCGCTATTTGGCTGCCACACGGGATCGGGTACGCCCAGGAAAAGTGGCAAATTGGCAGGCATTTCCCAGTCGTAGCTCGGCGGGGTCGTCCCAAGGTCAATTTGGGGTGACTACGTTTAGGCCACATCCAGCAGATTGCAGTCTTTCCTGCTTTTTTTGGCCTAAAATGTGTTTTATACTTAATGCAGAGTAGCAATTGAAATGCAAAATGAATGTGTGTGCCAGCCTACATTGCATGTTACTGTATTGTTATTATATGCTATGTAAATACAGCACAGCACACGTAACATAAAACCATAACAACATAACAAGTGTGTTAAGTTCAGTATGCATTAATATCAGTAAGAGAATCATAAATAATGAAATATTACTAAATATAGTCATGAATTATTAGTATTTGATAATAATAATGAAATGTGAATGTGCAGGGATCCATTATACAATCACAATATTTTTGGTATACAATAAAATCATTTTTAAATGTAATATTAATGGTAATAATGGAATGATAATATAAATTTAATATGAATAGAAATAATTAACAATAATTACTAGAATACTAATAAATATGGTCATAAATAATTAATAATTTGTAATAATAATCTAACGTGAATGTGCTGGGATCCAAAATACAATCGCAATATTTTGGAGAAAATAACAAAATAATTTAAAAATTGTGTCAAATTTGATATGAATAACAATAATTCATAATAATGAATAGAATACAGATAAATGTGGTAATAAATAATAATAATGACACATGAATGAGCAAGATTTATTTTTGGAAAACAAAATCATTTTTAAATTGTATCAAATTTAATAATAATAATAAATATAGTAATACATAATTAATAATTGATCATAATAATAAAACATGAATGTGCAGGGAACCACGACACAAACAATACTTTTTGGAAAACAATTAAAAAATGTAAAATGCTGTCAAATGTAGTATTAATAATAATATAAATAATGAATAGAATAATAATAGATATGGTAATAAATAATTGATAATAATGTGCAAAATTCCTGTTTTTTGGAAAACAATCATTTGTAATTGTATCAAATTTGTAAAATTGTATCAAATTTAATATTCATAATACGTTAATATTTGTAATATTAATAAAAGTATAAATCAATCAAATACAAGTAATAAAATACAATCAAAGTATAACATGTCTAAAAGGTCACAAAAATGAAGCCAGGAGCCCAAATGAACCTTTTTTTGTGCCAAAACCTCACAGGTCAAAATTGCTCATTTTCCGAGCGGGCAAGCGTTGTGCTGTACGGACTTTTACAGCTTGTGCATGTTGGCCCAGTTAGCGGCCTGTGAGCGTGAATATGTAGATTTACGAGGCCGGGAACAGAGGTTATGTCACCGTAAGACAATGGAGGAGTCTTCCTGCGGGAATCACGTGCATCTTCCCTTTCAGACAGCAAGCAGGACGACGTGAAAGATATTCGTCTTTGAGACAATAGTCCTAAGTGACAATTGTCAGCGTCTCGTCTCAATGGACGTCTGGAAGGACCTCTTCAGACCAAGTCTCGCGGCGGCCCCTCCCTTTGGTGGCATCGAAACCCGGCGCCATTAAGCCGGCTTTCATTGCGCGTTCTCCAGCTCGTTCTGTCCCACAATGCGCCGCCAGTCAATCACCTGCACGACAAGCCGCCTAAATACAGGCTGGAAGACGTGTTACACCACTACGCGCCGCCACGGCTTGTAATTGAAACTTTTCCATCCGTCTGCTGCTTTGCCTGCCGGGGGGAGATTGGCAGCTCTGAGTGGCCAGCAGATGAAGCGGCTGGCAGCGCTAATGAATAGAACGCTGATTGCAGGATCCCCCCAAGATGCAAATTACGGTTCCTGCCACCCCTGACGACCGGCAATTACCGGGCCGTCGCCGCCACCAAGGAGGAGGAGGAGGAGGAGGAGGAGGCCTTGTGCATATTCATCGCGCTCGGTGGCGGCCATGTTGACTAACTAACTTCCTCAGGCAAGGAATGTACAAACGCTACTCGCCACAGGTCTCGGGATTATTAAACGGCCGAGCACGCGTGCTAACCGCTACCACGTTTCAATTAAGAACTCTCTGATTCCGAAGCGGACAAAAAATACAATTTCACTCGACTAAATTAGCAACGCTTCCTGTTTTGAGTCAGCGTAAACAGACTGGCCACAACATTAGGTACACCTGGACAGTGTGAAAAGTGTGGCCTGCGCTAAGACGATGATCCAAAATCATCAAAAATGGTTCCAAAAAAGTTAAACAAAATGTGGATGTAGAACAAAAAAGGTGATGACAAAAAATGTCAGCTTCCCAAAAGCTGCTGTAAAAAATTCTATATATATATATATATTTTAAAAAATATATATGTATATATATATATATATATACTCTCCTCAGCCTTTTAAAATATTTTTAAAAACTTCTTCAATCTGAAATCTAAATTTGAAATATTTAACATAAAAATGAAAAAAAAACCTCACACTTGAATTCCTAGTGACGAAAAATGTCAGCTTCCCAAAAACTGCTGTAAAAAAGTAAAAACAAAAAATGTTAAATAATATTTTCCTCACCGCCTTAAATGAGTTGTTTTTTCAAAAAAACATTTTAAAGCTACTTAAGTCAGAAATACAGTATAAATATGATTTTTTTTCCCAAAATCAAATGGAAAACCTCACACGAATTCCTAGTGACAAAAAATGTCAGCTTCCTAAAAACCCCTGCAGGAGTATTATATATGAACATTTTTGACACTTTAAAAGAGTCAATGTTACTTCAGATTGAAATAAACGTGTCAAATAATACGTTGGTTTGTGTTTTGTAAAGCCCCTTTTCCCCTTTAAAGGCCAGCGTCCTTACATAACTACAGTTTTTTCATTAAATGGTTAAAAAAGGTTAAGATTGGGTAGGTTTTTATTATATAAATGTTATATATATTTTTTTTAACTATTTTTTTATTTTATTCATATCATTTAAATTATATGTTGTCATTTTATAATAATATATATTATAATTATAAATGATAAATAATAATAATAGTATACAATATAAATATATAGTACATATAGAAATGTAATAAAAATATAAATATAATAGTTTATAATATTATATATATGTAATATAAATAAATCATTTAGATAATATTATAAAATGTATGTTATTTATTTGTATTATTATAGATTATATACTGTATATCATTGCATGGTACAACTGCTGTTTTACCATGCACATGACAATAAAACTCTCTTGAATCTTGAATCTTGAATCTAGGACATGCAGCATAAAAAATGAATGCATGAATGAATATTATATAAATATATAATAAGTAACAAGGACTTGCTGGTAAGGTAAAAAAATAAATAAATAATATCCCCCACTTTCTCTTACATTGACACCGTGAGCCCCACACTTATCACTGCAGCGGTTTTCTGCATGCTTTGAATGGGAAAAAGTAGTGCCACCTGGTGGACAAATGTAAAGTCATTAAAAACTGAAAGCGGGTAGTCCAAGTAGAAATTTGAAGCTAAAAAGACCGCATTAGTTCAGGTTAAAATACTGTAAATGTGGTATTTTTAATAGTTTTTGCATATGGGCCAGCGTTGTCATTTCAGACTAAATCCAGGAACATAGATGACAAAAAAAAGAATAATATAAATAACTATAACCTCCATATATTCAACACAACCAAAATAGCTTGAAAATAAGAAAGTGAATGCGGTGCAAAATGTCCCCAGCATCTCTTAATGCTCGTCCCTTTGCACAGTCCACAGTCCTTTTTGTTTTTCTAACTAATGCTTACATTCCAATCAAATGCGCATGGACTTGTTTTTTGGGTTTTTTTTTTACTGTCACCAGGCAGCAGAAACTGCCCACAAGCCCGCCAAAAAAAAAAAAATCCCTAAACAAATCCAACTCCTCTCCTGCGAGGATTTAAAAGAAAAATAAACATTAAAAGTGGTGATTATTGCAAAAAAAGCCTTGTAAGTATGACACAGAAGACAATAATGACACCGCTGCGTGATCCGTGGCTAATGCGATCATTGGATGTTTGTTTGGAGGCAGACGCTCGGCTTTCCTGGCTCTGGACGGCCGTCAGGGGCTGGCACAGGAGCGTGTTGTTGCCTGCTTGTTGCCCAAGCAGGCCTTTTCATATTCATGGCCACGTGCATGCTGCACATTGGAAACACTGCACAGAACTCCCAGATATACCATTCATTCTCATGCTTCAGCAAAGAACACAGAAAACCCACTTCAGTCATGATCAATCATCAAAAGAAACGTACATGTGCACACATTGATCCAATACAAGAGCTGCCTTTACAAACGATAACGTTTGATTGGCTTTGAGAGCTATTAAATAAACAATACGTTTATTATTGCACTTTGCAGTGTTGTACAACTGCGCTGATTTTTAGTTTTTTTTAACCCTTAACACTCATACACAACTGTGTAAAATGATTGTGGGACACAAGCTCACTTTTGTGCTTTTGCATCACGTACAGATTACGAAAAACATCAAATTGAAGAAATAATATATGTAGCGTGCATACCAAAAATGTGCTCTATTTATGAAATACTATTTAAATGAATGACAGACGTTCTTACTGATGAAATACAGTAAAAAATATATTTTTAAAAATACAGTATACAGTCATCCCTCATTTATGGCCCCAGACCTGAATTTCTGAGAAGTACTTACAATATTTCTAAATGGAATACTTTCATGGTTGCAACATAGAAAAGCTGTTCACAACCGTCAAAATATGCTTTTTAAACATTATTAGGGCCCTCTGGGCATGACAAACACCCCGATATTCGCCTTTACACTGCTATTACCCAATATAGTAGGCATAATAAGAGATAATAAGACACATTAAGCATAGAAAACCTGCTTACTACCTTCTACATACATTTTTTTAAACATTATTAAACCTCTGTAAACATGAAATAACACTCTTATAGTCACCTTTGCACTCCTATTACCAATATAGCAGACATAATAAGAGATAATAAGACACATTAAGCAAAAAAAATCTGTTTACAACCTTCTACGTATGTTTTTTTTAACAATATTAAAGCCTTGTAGACATGAAATAACACCCCATAGTCATCAGTCATAGCCATCCTATTACCCAATATAGTTGATATAATAAGGAAAAATAAGACATATAAGATATAGAAAGGCTGTTTACGACCTTCTAAATATGTTTTTTTTTTACATTATTAGAGCCCTCCAGACATGAAATAACACCCCATAGTCACTTTTACCCAATATAGTTGATATAATAAGAAAAAAATAAGACATATAAG
Source organism: Dunckerocampus dactyliophorus (assembly GCF_027744805.1). NCBI lineage: Eukaryota > Metazoa > Chordata > Actinopteri > Syngnathiformes > Syngnathidae > Dunckerocampus > Dunckerocampus dactyliophorus. Next base: position 2,653,100 of record NC_072835.1, on the reverse strand, counting down.
AAATAGAAAGGCTGTTTACGACCTTCTAAATATGTTTTTTTTTTACATTATTAGAGCCCTCCAGACATGAAATAACACCCCTATAGTCACCTTTACACTCCTATTACCCAATATAGTAGACATAATAAGAGAAAATAAGACACATTGAGCATAGAAATGATGTAGTACTGTCATTAACATATTTTGGAAAAAACGTGAATTCGAACCGCGATGTGGCGAGAGACAATTGTATAGTGTGAATGCTGACAAACATTTCATGAAACATCAAAGAAAATGTACACAAAGAAAGAAAATAAAAACAAACAGCAAAATTGGCAAAAAAAACCCAGCTGTAATTTTACGAGAATAAAGTCAAAATATTAACAAAAAAATCAGTGTCAAATTTACGAGATCTATGAGTTAAAAAAAAAGAAAAAAAGTTGTCTTCTAAGGAGAAAAAAGTTGCAATTTTACAAGCATAAATTTGGAATATTATGAGGAAAAATAATGTCATTCAAATATAATTTAACCAAAAAAAATGTAAACAGCAAAAAATAATTTTAAAAAATCCTCTGTAATTTTTCAAGAATAAAGTCAAAATATTAAGACAAACCTTTTGTGATGTAACAAAAAAAGTGGGAATTTTATGAGAAAAACATTGGAATATTATGAGGAAAAATAATGTCATTTTAGTAGTATAGACTTAAGATATTAAAGACCATTTTTGAAAAGACAAAAAGTAAATAAATACAATTGTTGGGAAAAAAAAAGTCCTAATATTATGACAATAAAGTCAAAATATTATGGGAATAAAAACATAATATTATGACATTTGCACTAACCAAAAAGGAGCAGGAAGACGCATAATGAATACAAATAAATCAAATAAAAAAATGAATTTAAATGTTTAAAAAAAATCTAAGAAAATAATATTATTTAGAAAAAAAAATTTTCTTCTGTTTTTCAACAAAAATTGAAAAAAAATTGCATGATGTCCACAAAAACAGCCGCCACAAGTCATCCCCTATACTTGTGATGGCCACAAGGGGGCAGAATTTCATGATGTGTGAGGGACTGCAGTGACACGTACGCCAGTATATTTAATATATTTGTATATTTACGTATAAATGTTACATATTTGTCATCCAGGGATGTTTATGTGTTGCACTAATTGTGTTTATTGTCGCAAATAGCAAATGGGTTATGTTTTTGGTTCAGGAAGTGCTGTTGAGCAAGGCACCACCATTAACGTCACCGCTGCAGTGGCGGCGTCCGGAGGAGGAGGAGGAGGAGGAGGAGGACTTTCCCGGGCCACGCAGAGGACAACACCGGGCTCCTGGCCAACTTTCCACTTAAATAAAAGGTTAAAACACGACGCACACACACACACACACACACACACACACACACACACGTATAGCCGTGCGTCACTTTTTCCCTTTCAAGCTCCCATCCACTCTGCAGCTCAGGCTTATAGATGCATATCTCCAAACATATCGCAAGCCTTCTGAAATCATCATCCCCACAAACACTCTGATGTTTTTGGGGGTGGGGTGTGTTGGGTGGGGTGTATTACAGAGTGGTTAACATGTGTTGTTATGTTTTTTTCTTTCCTTGGATTGGTAGTATGCTCTTATCAGAAAATAGCTGCTGGGCTGAAATGCGCCCATCAAGCTGATGCGGTGTCGGGGCCCCAAAGGATGTCAGACATCAGTCAGGTCAGCCAGCCGGCAAAAAAAAACCAAAAACATGAACTACAATACTTTGGCGTCCTTACAGTTTAGCACAGAAATGTGCTGTACTGTATTTCCAAACTGTGTTCATTTTTTACCAAAAAAAAGGATAATGCGGGGGTGTCCAAACCTCATAGTGAAAAATGAAATGATGCAACTTTTGTAAAGCAACACTTGTACACATGCTTATGCTAACAAGTTATATTCAGTATATTTCAACAATAACCTTTTGTATTCTCGGTGGAAAAGCCCATTATTTTCAGCATGAACATCGGTCGTTTGTCTTCTTGTAATTTTGACTTTATTCCCTTAATATTTTAATTTTTTCCCCAATAAAATTTTCCAAAAATGACAACTTTATTTTGTTTTGTTTGTTTTTCATAATATTACGACTTTAAACAAAAGTGTTTAATTTAATACTTAAATTCTATGCTACCAAAATGACACTTCATTTTTCCTTATAATATTACAAGATTATTCTCATAAAATTACTACTTTTTTTGCTCCATGACATAATTTTTGTCTTAATATTTTGACTTTATTCTTGTAAAATTACCGCAGCTTTCTTAAATTTTTGCTGTTTTTTGAGTGATATTTAATGACATTATTTTTCCTCATAATATTACAAATGTATTCTTGTAAAATTGCAACTTTTTCTCGTTAGAAGACGTCTTTTAATTGTCTTAGTATTTTGACTTTATTCTCGTAAAATTACAGCTTTTTTTCCATTTCATTTTTTAAAAATTTTCCAACTATTTCAACTTCCTTCCTGTAAATGTTCTTCTCCTAATTATGACTTTATTCCCGTAATATTTTGACTTTACTTCCATAATATTATAATTTTCTCCCAACCTAATTTTCCAAAAATTATAACTTAATTTTTTTCGTTTGTTTCCCATAACATTACGACTTGAAAGAAAAAGAAGGTTTTATTTTTAATACTTCAACTCTATGCTGCTAAAATGACATTATTTTCCTCAAAATATTACAAATTTATTCTTGTAAAATTGCAACGTTTTTCTCCTTAAAAGAGGACTTTTTTCTCTTCATATTTGGGCTTTATTCTCGTAAAATTACAGCTGTAACCCTAACCCTCACCCTTTGGTTAAATTTTCCAACTATTTAAACTGTCTTCTTGTAAATTTTCTTCTTCTAATTATGACTTTATTGCCATAATATCAGAATAGGTCATATTTTTTTAAATATTGCAACTTTATGCTATAAAAATGATGTTATTTTTCCTAATTACGTTACGACATTATTCTCCTAAAATGACTACTTTTTCTTGTTGACTTTGGCTTTATTCTTGTCAAATTACTGCAGATTCTTTACATTTTTGCTGTGTTTTTTCTCCTTGTCAAATTATATTTTTAGAATTTGCTGCGGGCCAATAAAAAACAGCCGCTGTCAACGAAGGGCCCCCGGGCCGCACTTTGAACACGCCTGCATTAGTGGGATTGCTTGGATGTTTTTGCTATACTGATCGCAGCCACTAGGGGGCATCATTGCCAGGATTTGCTGGCGTGTTCTTGTCCAAACGAAGAAAGTAACGACTGCAAAGCATTTTTGTTTGTTTGTCCACCAGTGAGCGAAAGTGAAAGGCGGCAGCGGGACTTCAAACAGGAAGTCGTCGCTTTGAGAGGCGGCACTCGTGCGCGCAGATGCACCGTGTTCTGCTACACTTTCTTTTTTTTTGACCTGATCCGACCAAGACGGTCAAAGCCGGCGACTCGGCCCCCCTCGGTGTCAGGCCGCGTGCGGCCGCGAAGGCGTCACATGATCACTTGTGACAGGGGTCACTGGGGGTCAAGTGGGGTCGCGGCGAGCATCCTGACGTCCTGCTCGTTTAATCACACGTTTATTTATTTAACGGCCAAAGTCCAGCAGAGAGAAGCCAAGGAGGAAGTGAAAGCTGAGTCGTACTTCTTCTGTCATTTATTCCAACCTTTTAAGCCTTTCTTGTACTCAAGTACTGCAAGTACTACACGATATCACGTCATTAAAAACAGGCTTATGTGTTATGACTATCAACATAAGCAGAATAATATTACTTTTTAAATAATTCATATCATAATATAAATGATAGAATGTATTCTTTATAATATATATGTATTTATAGTTTATATATACAGTATATTTGAAAAACATCAAGCAAATGTGTAAAAGCACAAATAAGGATTTTCAATGCAGCTTGTTGCTGCCCTTTTTTGGCCACCAGTGGTAACTGCAAGTGTAGCTTGTTTTTACCAACCCCCCCCACCACCCATGGTGACTGATCACTGGGGACAAAAATATATAATATATTAAATGTCATAATAATAAATACAATCATAATCAAACATTTATTCATATGCGTTTTTGTATATAAAATTCTATTTATAAGATATGTATCAATAATAAAGAATACACAGAATGAAATATCACAACATATTACGAAAAATTACATTGTTAATAAAATAATAATAAATACAATCATAGTACTGAATTTATTAATATACTTTTTTCTATATTAAATTATATCTATAACATAAAATTTTTAATGAATACATGTAATTAAATATAATACTAAAAAATTATATTAATAATAATAAATACAATAATAATACTACATTTATTAATATACGTTTATATATATATATATATATATATATATATATATATATATATATATATATATTATAAATTATAATGAATAACTATAATGAAATATAATAAAATAGTCAGAAAAATGACATTATTAATAAAATAATAATAATAACTACAATAATAATTAGGGATGTCCAATATTATCGGCCACCAATGAAAAATCGGGCCAATACTTGCATAAAAACATGATATCGGCCAGCATCGGGTTTTTTTTCCGCGACAACGAAAGCTGATACAGACCATTCAACATAACATAACATAGCATAGCATAGCATAGCATAGCATAGCATAGCATAGCATAGCATAGCATAGCATAACATAACATAACATAACATAACATAACATAACATAACATAACATAACATAGCATAGCATAACATAACATAACATAACATAACATAACATAGCATAGCATAGCATAGCATAGCATAGCATAGCATAGCATAGCATAACATAACATAACATAACATAACATAACATAACATAGCATAGCATAGCATAACATAACATAACATAACATAACATAACATAACATAACATAACATAACATCATTTAGCGGCTATTTACAACAACAGTACAGCAAAGCACGCTGGGAAACCATACACGTAGACGCCGCTTCACTGAGCTGTATGTCAGCGTCGCTGCCATATTGGAGGCTGCGCTGGAAGTGAATGCAAGGAAATGTACTTCATAAAGCGAAATCAGCTATAGAGCACCAAGTAGTGCCCAAAAACCATACACAGTATATACTGTATATACAGTATATATATATATATATATATATATATATATACACTGTGTATATATAAAGTTTGAATTTAATAAAATAAAAATATAAAATAAGAACATGAAAGTTATCAATCAAAATAATAATCAACAAATTCATGTATTTTAAACAATACCTCTTTTAAAAAATGAATGAAACCTTTCCAAAAGTAACATCAATCAAGGCACAAGAAAGGCAAATGTATCCTTATTAAAAACATGTAATACTTGAATGATCTACTCAGAGCTGGGTGGAGTAGCCAACAACAACTCTACTCGTTTAAGAGTATTGTTACTTTGCAGCAATTTTACTCAAGAAAAAGATATGCGATGTTACTCATATTGGTATGGCTATCGGTTGATATCAGAATCGGAAATTGAGAGTTGGGCAATATCGACGTATCAGTTATTGGCAAAAAGCAAATATTGGACATCACTAATAATAATATTACGTTAATTTATTTTTTATTTGTGAAATTATATTTTCAAGATACATATAAATGATAAAGAATACATATAATTAAATATAATAAAATACTAATAATAAATACAATAATAATATTAACTTTGTTGTGTTTTATGTACCTTTTTATATATTAAACCGGCATTCACACAATTTTATATACATATATATATATATATATATATATATATGAATAATAATGAATACATAGAATAAAATATAATAAAATAATAATAAAGAATCACATTATTAATTAAAAAAAACAATAATGATTATTTTCATTAAATTCCAAACTTTTTTGTCTTAATATTTAGACTTATTCTTGCAATATTACGGCAGATTTTTCCACTTTTTTCTTTGTAAATAACCTTTGAGTACGTTCTTCTCGTAATAGTATTACTTTGTTCCGGTAATATTTAGACCTCATTCCCCATAATTTTATAACTTTTTCCCCCAATCAAATTTTCCAAAAAATATTTAGTCTTTTTTTCAAACAACTTTGTTTAATATTTCTTTGGAAAACATAATTTAAAATGAATGTATTAATTAATAATATTTAATAAAATATACAAATGAACAATCAAATAAAATAATAAATACAAATGTTGATAAAAACTCATAAAATTAAGACTTTTTCTGAACTTTTTCTGATCATTTTTTATTTATCTAATTTTCCAAAAATTAAACCTTTATTATGTTTTGTTTGTTTTGTCATACAGTAATATTATGACTTTAAAAAAAATTCTTGGCTATATCAACTCCCAAATTTCCAATCTCCTTTATTTTTAAACTTGTATTTATTACTTTATTGTAAATATTTTTATAATGTATTAAATATTATGAATTTAATAATTGATAATTAATTATTTTTGAAAGAAATGTTAAAGAAAGCTGTTTTTTAAGTATTATGAAAAACAAACAAAACAAAATAAAATGTACATTTTTGGAAAATTAGGTTGTGGGAAAAGTTATGATGTTACAAAAATAAAGTCAAAATATGAATGGTATGAAGTCATAATTATAAAAAGAAAAATTTACAAGAAGAAAGTTGAAAATGAAAAAAAAAAACAGCAGAATAAAGTTACAATATTAAGAGGAAAAAAGTTAATATATAAACTCATAAATATTAATAACTCATAACATTACAAGGGAAAATAATCCATTTTAGTCGCATTGACTTGAAATATTAAAGAAATATTTTTTTTTTTTTAAGTCATAATATTATGAGAAACAAACAAAACAAAATAAACTTGTAATTTTAGGAAAAAATGGTTGGGAGAAAGGTCATAATATTATGAGAATAACATCATAATACACCAGGTCCCCAACTTACAAACACCCGACTAGCGAACATTTGCGGATACCAACACAAGCCAACTGGTCTATATTTTATTTTATTTTGCCTTGTAGTCGCTCAATTAGTATTTATACTGCTACTGTACATGCTTGACCAGTAGAGGGCACTGTGACACTGCTAATGGGACCAACAGAGGCAGCGTTAGACGCTGGGGAGATAAAGCTAAATGGAAAGCTAAATTGTACAACCCGGACAGAGTGTGTGATTAAAGTTTATGAAGAGTTAATAGGCCTGCTTAATTCTACACCACCCACAGAACACTACCTCTTTTAGAAGAGTCTAACCACCACCACCATTTGTCCTTTTTGTCAATAACTCCTCCAACTCCACCACAACGACGTATGCTGGACCACTCCTCTTCAAAGGTAAATAACATTTATCATTACGTATTATTATATCACTTTTATTATTGTTTTTTTCATTAATGATCCTGGTTTAATATTACTACTGCATCCAAACTCATATTTACATACATACACATATACTGTATATGTATACATGTACATGTAGTACCTATATCATTGCTAATATTACCTTTTCCCCTACTTAAGAACAATTCAACATAAGAACGGTCGTCTGGAACCAATTGTGTTCGTAAGTTGGGGACCTAGTGTGTTTGTATTTTACTTCATTTAGCCATTTCTAGGCTTCAGAATGCTTAATTTAGGCAAAATAATGTCAAATTTACTTCAATGTGCATATTTTTGACTAAGTTGGGGACCTAGTGTATTACCCGAAGAAAACTTATGAAAATAATTTAAGAAGAAAGTTGAAATATTTAGAAAAAATAAATAAATAAATAAAAAAAAGAACAGGGGGACAAAAAAGCCCAGAGCCAAGTTGATAGTAAAAATCGTCTTTTTCACTTGTAACACAAAATGATATTCATTTTTCACTATGTGGCCCTCGCTGGAAAACCCTTTGGCCGCCCCTGGTATAGAATATTTTTATAGAATGATGAACTATTTCTTCATATTCAACAGGTGCAACACCCCTCTGCGTCGGACCTGCAGGCTCCGCCCCCTCCCTGCACACCTGAATATAAACAAGCGCAGGTGCAGCATCAGCAGCACAAAGCCTGCTGCTCTGCCAGAACCGAGTGGTCACGTTGAAGCTCTCGTCTCAAGACAATCTCGGTAAGCTGGAGATTTCTTATTTCATAGCCTCGCTCTCTCTCGCTAATATTCATCATAGTCACCGCTTGGCTGGAGATGACCGATAATTATGATAACATCGCCAATATCACTCAGAGAAAAGCACAGGACCACCTCGTCCCTTGTCTGCGGTAGTGGAGTTGGCTGTCAATCATATTCCTGCCATTATTTTCCCACGTGAACAACGAGCATCTGTGCCCTCCTGCCTCCTCTGCGCTCTTCGGGTGAGGATCAGGTGACAGAGACACAAGAGAGCTTCTCTTGACGGCTAATCCGCCTCCAGAGCTCTAGGCCAGCGATCACGGACAAAACCCCTCACACACACACAAAGGCCGACTGTCCGCCATGCACACATTAACTTGTCCCATACAGGAAGTAAGGTGACACCTGGAAATGAGAATGGCAAATGTGGCGACAGGAACAGAAGGACTCTTATAGGACATAGCATCTTTTCATATAAAAAAACCAAAACAAATATGCTCTGCCGGGTTTTTATTTTAAATGCATCAAAATAATAATAATTTTTAAAAATTATCAGAAAATTAAGACTTTTTTTTCTAAGGCTGTCAAAACTATGCAGTCATGGCAGTAACAGTAATGAATTAGGTTACATTTTTTTGTGTAATGAACGCTTGCTCACCAGAGCAAACACGCCTCTTTGTTGTGACGGCAGACGGAAGCACAGCGGAGCGTCCCCACGCCGTCCCACACCCTTTTCTAACTTCATTCCGACCCGAACACATCAACAGCAGTGCAATTCCAACACCGTGTACTGTACTGTACGCATCTGCGCCTCACACACGACTCCAGTCCGTTCAAGCTGGGAATCGCGCTTCCTCATTCTCGTTACAAGAACGCCAGATGCATTTTTTTAAAATGGCTTTATGATGCGTGACGATAAAGAAAAACATGACGTGGATATTCTTATCGCTCACTTCCTAACTCTTAATTCGGATGTACAATTTGCTACATTTCAGTATGCTGGAAAATACACTGAAAACAATTTACCTTGACGCGATGTCTTTGAACGCAACCCCACACTGATCATAATAACAGGCTTTCAAGGGTGATTCAGACGTTCTGCTACTATTAAAGAGACGTTGTACCTTTTAGCTTGACTGACATATTCAGTTCATTCAGTTCATTTAGCTCTTAATACACACAAATATACCGTGGTGTGAAAAAGTGGTTGCCCCCTTCATGATTTTGTATTTTTTTTTGCATGTTTGTCACACTTAAAAGTTTCAGATCATCAAATGTAAATATTAGTCAATGACAACCCAACTGAACACAAAATGCCGTTTTTAAATGAAACTTTTTATTATTAAAGGAGAAAAACATCCAAAGCTACATGGTCCTGTGTGAAAAAGTGATTGCCCCCTCTGTTGGCCCACCACAAAGAAAGTAATTGAGATCTATCAGTGTGGAAAAGGTTATAAAGCCATTTCTAAAGCTTTGGGACTCCAGCCAACCACAGTGAGAGCCATTATCCACAAATGGCCAAAACATGGAACAGTGGTGAACCTTCCCAGGAGTGGCCGGCCAACCAAAATGACGCCAAAGAGCTCAGCGACGACTCATCCGAGAGGTCACAAAAGACCCCACAACAACATCCAAAGAACTGCAGGCCTCACGTGCCTCAGTTAAGGTCAGTGTTCATGACTCCACCATAAGAAAGACACTGGGCAAAAACGGCCTGCATGGCAGAGTTCCAAGACCAAAACCACTGCTGAACAAAAAGAACATTAAGTCTCGTCTCAATTTTGCCAGAAAATATCTTGATGATCCCCAAGACCTTTGGGTAAATACTCTAATGAGTCAAAAGTTGAGCGTTTTGGAAGGTGTGTGTCCCATTACATCTGTCGTAAAAGTAACGCCGCATTTCAAAAAAACATCATCACAGCAACAGTAAAATATGGTGGTGGTAGTGCGATGGTCTTCAGGACCTGGAAGACTTGCTGTGATAAATGGAAGCATGAATTCTGCTGAAGGAGAATGTCGGCCATCTGTTGGTGACCTCAAGCTGAAAGCAACTTGGGTTCTGCAGCAGGACAATGATCCAAAACACACCAGCAAGTCCACCTCTGAATGGATGAAGACTTTGGAGTGGCCTAGTCCAAGTCCTGACCTGAATCCTATTGAGATGCTGTGGCATGACCTTAAAAAGGCGCTTCATGCTGTAAAAGCCTCCAATGTGGCTGAATGACAACAATTGTGCAAAATTCCTCCCCAGCGCTGTAAGAGACTCATTGCAAGTTATCACAAACGCTTGATTGCAGTTGTTGCTGCTAAGGGGGGCCCAACCAGTTATTAGGTTTGGGGGGCAATCACTTTTTCACACAGGACCATGTAGCTTTGGATTGTTTTTCTCCCTTAATAATAAAACGTTTCATTTAAAAACAGCATTTTGTGTTGAGTTGTGTTGTCATTGACTAATATTTACATTTGTTTGATGATCTGAAACATTTAAGTGTGACAAAACAATTAGAAATCAGGAAGGGGGCAAACACATATTTGCTAATGGTGATTAATCATGATTAATCCATTTTTAAAATATGGTTAATCTGATTACAACATTTAATCATTTCACAGCCATACTTTTTTCGTTAGATTCCAACTTTTTTCTCGTAATATTTTGACTTCATTCTTGTAAAATAATTGCAAATTTTTCCATGTCTTAGTTCTTCCTAAGTAGTCTTCATGAATGTCCTTGTCGTAATATTATTGCTTTGTTAAAAGGATTTGCAGAGTCACCGGTGATTTGGCAAGAATATTTGTATGTATTTAAGTCCTGAATACAAAATGTTGTTGAGGCTTTGAGGTGCCTTCTCCTGGCGAGTATTTCCTTTTGGATCGGTTGCATTTTTTGTGTTAATTGAAGCGGACACAAAATGAGCGCTGTCCTGAATGTCCTGATGCTGACTCTTGGTTGGAAGAGAAGCCTTCATCATGTGGAGTTTGGTCGGGAGGCTCCTCGAGTCTTCCTTCATGCAGGAATAAAACCTCTTTGCTTTGAGGGCTTTCAAGTCCTCGTATGACGTGTGACACTTAAGCAAAAAAAAACCCATTTATGTTGCTATCCCGCCTCACAGCCCTCCCATCATGGCCTCCAGCATGTCACTACGAGGTTACTCCGTGAGCCGTCAGCCGTCTTTCTCCTGCCGCTCCCTGATGGACATGGGCCGCTCCCGCGCCTCCGTCTCCTTCTCCGCCGGCCCGCTGACCCGATCCGCCTCCATTGGCCACGACCTCAACGGCCCGTCTGGTCTCCCGCTCAACGGGCTGCATGGCAACAGCGCCAACGAGAAGGAGGCCATGCAGAGCCTCAACAACCGCCTGGCCAAGTACCTGGACAAGGTCAGATCCAAGGACACCCAGTAACCTGTTCCACAACACAATCCCAATGGTCCCCGCTTGTTGCTAGGCAGACTTTGTACAGCACAATCGTGGCTGCTCCACAAAAAAAATACACACCATGGTGGCTGTTAGGTGACGGAAATGGTTTCAAAAACGTTTGTTTGCACACATTCATGCTCTGCATTAAATGTAAATGCGGATCTGGATCTGCTTGGAGGGAGCAAAATTAGGAACATAAAAAAATATTTTATTTAAAAAAAAAAAAAGGAAAATTACAAAAATAATCTTTTACGCATGAGAAGTATTACTCTGTATTAAATATGAATGTGGATCCGGTTATTCCATTCCATTCCATTCCATTTTCCTCCGCTTATCCGGGTCTGGGTCGCGGGGGCAGCAGTCTCAGTAGGGAAGCCCAGACTTCCCGGTCCCCAACCACCTCCTCCAGCTCCACCGGGAGGACACCAAGGCGTTCCCAGGCCAGCTGTGAGACATAATCCCTCCAGCGTGTCCTAGGTCTTCCCCGGGGCCTTCTCCCGGCTGGGCATGCCCAAAACACCTCACCAGGGAGGCGTCCGGGAGGCATCCGGACTAGATGCCCGAGCCACCTCAGCTGGCTCCTCTCGATGTGAAGGAGCAGCGGCTCTACTCTGAGCTCCTCCCGGATAACCGAGCTCCTCACCCTGTCTCTTAGGGTGAGTCCCGCTACCCTACGAAGAAAACTTATTTCAGCCGCTTGTATCCGCAATCTCGTTCTTTCGGTCATGACCCAAAGCTCATGACCATAGGTGAGGGTGGGAACATAGATCGAAGGGTAAATTGAGAGCTTTGCCTTCCGGCTCAGCTCTCTCTTCACCACGACGGTCCGGTACAGCGACCGCATTACTGCAGACGCTGCGCCGATCTGCCTATCGACCTCACGCTCCAACCTTCCCTCACTCGTGAACAAGACCCCGAGATACTTGAACTCCTCCACCTGGGGCAGGACCTCATTCCCAACCCGGAGGGAGCAATCCACTCTTTTCCGACTGAGAACCATGGCCTCGGTTTTGGAGGTGGTGAGTCTCATCCCAGAAGCTTCACACTCAGATGCAAACTGTCCCAGTAAACGCTGCAGGTCACAGCCCGATGAGGCCATCAGGACCACATCGTCTGCAAATAGCAGAGATGAGATCCTAAGGCCCTCGAACTGGACTCCCTCGACACCTTGGCTGCACCTAGAAATTCTGTCCATGAAAATTATAAACAGAATCGGTGACAAAGGGCAGCCTTGGCGGAGGCCAACGTTCACCGGAAACAGGCTTGACTTACTACTGGCAATGGGAACCAGGCTCCTGCTCCGGTTGTACAAGGACCGAATGGCACGTAGTAGCGCGCCACCAATCCCATACTCCCGGAGCACCCCCCACAGGACACCGCGAGGGACACGGTCGAATGCCTTTTCCAGGTCCACAAAGCACATGTAGACCGGTTGGGCAAACTCCCAAGTACCCTCCAGTAACCTTCCAAGGGTGTAGAGCTGGTCCAGTGTTCCACGACCAGGACGACAACCACATTGCACCTCCTGTAGCCGAGGTTCGATTAACGGTCGTACCCTTCTCTCCAGCACCCTGGAATAGACTTTCCCAGGGAGGCTGAGGAGTGTGATCCCCCTATAGTTGGAAGACACCCTCCGGTCACCCTTCTTGAAAAGGAGGACCACCACCCCAGTCTGCCAATCCAGAGGTACTGTTCCTGACTTCCACGCAATGTTGAAGAGACGTGTCAGCCAAGACAGTCCCTCAACATCCAGAGCCTTGAGGAATTCAGGGCGAAACTCGTCCACCCCCGGAGCTTTGCCACTGGGGAGCATTTTGACTACCCCAGATACCTCAGCCACGGTGATGGAACTGTCCGCGTTCGTGTCCTCAGTGTCTGCTTCCTCTATGGAAGGTATGTCAGTGGGATTGAGAAGGGCCTCAAAGTATTCCTTCCACCGCCCAACTATATCCTCAGTCGAGGTCAGCAGGCCCCCGTCCCCACTGTAAACAGTGTGGACCGGGCACTGCTTCCCCTTTCTGAGGCACCGGACGGTTTGCCAGAACCTCTTCGAGGCCGACTGAACGTCGTGTTCCATGGCCTCAGTGAACTCCTCCCACACCCGAGTTTTTGCCTCGACCACCGCCGAAGCCGCGTGCCGCTTGGCCTGCCGGTACCTGTCAGCTGCTTCAAGAGTCCCACAAGCCATCCATGCTCGATAGGACTCCTTCTTCAGCTTGACGGCCGCCCTGACCTCTGGTGTCCACCATCGGGTTCGGGGCTTGCCGCCACGACTGGCACCGACCACCTTGCGGGGATCTGGTTATAAGAAGCAAAATTAGGTTCCCTAATTTTGGATCCGGTTATAAGAAGCAAAATTAGGGATCATAAATTGCTTTTTTTTAAATGAAAAATTACAAAAATGTTGTAATTTTCCACACATGTGAAGCACTGCTCTGTATTAAATATAAATGCAGATCTGCGGGTAGGATGCCAAATTAGGGAATGTAACAAACGCATTTTATATTTTTTAAAAAGTAAAAAGGCCCCCGAAAAAGTTGGAATATTCTATGCATTTGAAGCATTGCTCTGTGTTGTAATAAGGAAAAATTTGAGAACATCCAAAAATATATGATATAAAAAAAAGGAAAATTACAGAGGAAAAGTTGGAATAGTCCATGCATGTGAAGCACTGCTCTGTATTAAATATAAATGCAGACCTGGTGGTAGGATGCAAAATTAGGGAACATAACAAAGATATTTTAGAATAAAAAGAAAATGGAAAATTACAGAAAAAAAGTTGGAATAATCCATGCTTGTGAGGCATTGCTCTGTATTAAATATAAATGCAGGTCTGGATCTGGTTGGGGACACAAAATTAGGGAACATAACAAAAATATTTTATATATTAAAAAAAACAAAAATTGCTAATTACCTAACAAAAAAAATTAATTAATAAAGAAAGGAAAATTACAGAAAAAATTTGGAAGATTTCATACATGTGAAGCTGCTCTGTATTAAATATAAATGCAAATCAGAGGGGTAGGATGCAAAATTAGGGAACATAACAAACAAATTTTATATTTAAAAAAAAGTAAAATGACCCCCAAAAGTTGTAGTATTCCATGCGTTTGAAGCACTGCTCTGTATTAAATATAGGAAATTAAATTAGGAAAATAAAGATATTTTATTTTTTTAAAGTTAGGGAAAATAAAGACATTTTATTTTTTATTTAAAATTAGAGAGAATAAAGATATATATATACTGTATATATTTTTAAAGTTAGGGAAAATAAAGATATATGAAATAATGATTATTCTAACATTCCAAGCATGTAAAGCGGCGGAGTGGTGTTTGGGGTGTTTTGATGTGTCGGTCCTTAAGGTGCACTCGCTGGAGCGTTCCAACGCCGACCTGGAGGCGAAGATCAAGCGCGTGATGATGGAGCGCATCCCCAAGGGCCACGACCTGGATACTATGATGGCCCAGGCGCACGCCGTGGAGCAAGAGGTGCTGTAGGACCACCGCAGAGTACAGGAAGTTCATCATTACTGTGCCTTTCCACCACCTTCGTCATGTTAATGTTCACCAGGTGAGGAAGAAGACTTTGGAAAACGCTCGCCTCATGCTGGAGATCGATAACGCAAAACTGGCTGCTGATGACTTCAGAATCAAGTGAGTAGTCAATGAACACCAAGAGTGTTTTTGTTTTTTTTTGCTTTCACTTCCTGCTGAGTGACTGGTTTGCTGATACTTGTGGTGGCATGGGTCCAACCAGGTGGGAGACGGAGCTGGTGATGTGTCAGTCGGTGGAGCGAGACTGCGTGGCGCTGAAGAAAGCCAAGGCCGACCACGAGCAGATCATCGCCTCCCTGAGAGGAGATCTGGACAGCCTGAAAGAGGAGCTCTACTTCCTCAAGAGGAACCATGAGGAGGTACCGCATCTTCATTCACCCGTGGCTAAAAGACGTCCTTAGTAGCCTTTTATTGGAGCCATGTCAGGAATTGTCACTGTCTTGTGAAAAGCAAAACATCACATCCCATTATTTTTTATTTCATTTATTATTTATTTATCAAGGTTTTTACTTGGAAAGCAAACGTGTTAAATGGGTGCTGAAAATGGATCCCACAGACATCATTCTTTTGTGTTTATTATTATTTAAATCCAACAAATTTGAAGATACATGTTTTTACTTGAATATTATAAATATTTTGTCATTTCAACAGGTTTTGAAAATTCACTCTACAGACCCTATTTCTTAATTACTATTTTATTATTACATAAAAATACACCAAATTTGGAGATATGTGTTCTTACTTGCAGCAGCAGTATTTTTGGTCGTTTAAGCAAATGTTGACAATGGACGCCATATTTCACTATGAGACAGAATGAATAGAATTTTTTTCTTTTATTTTTTTATTACAAATGAAATCAAGTTTATTATTATCATAAAATAATATTGCCGTGATATAACAAACACACATACAAAAATAAATATATTCATTTATAAAAAAAAAAGTTATTGATTATTTCATGATATATTATTTTTTCTGGGATAAAAATGCTGGAGTACCGGAAAATATTTTTGAAAACATTTTGAATTTAGTATTTTATGATGATGATGATGATGATTATTATTATTATGATTAAATCCACCTATTTTGGGGATACATGTTTTTACATGGACAGCAAAAATATTTTGTCATTTAAACGGGCGTTGAAAATTGACCGTAAAGACCCTACTATTTGTTATTTACTATTTTATTAGGAAGAAGAATCTACAATTTCATTATTACATAAAAATACACCAAATTTGGAGATAGGTGTTTAAGCATAGAATTGATTTTTAATTAAACATGAAATCAAGTTTACTATTATCATCAAATAATATAATAATAATATGACAAACATTTATACACGTGTATATTAATTTAGAAATTCATTTTTATTGATTTATTACATTATATATTAACTTTTCTAGGATAATAATGAAAATAACTTTTAAAACGTACCACCGATTTTGGAGATACAGTACATGTTTTTACTTGGACAGCATCAATGTTTTGTCTTTCAAGCGGGTGTTGAAAATGGACTGTAAAGATTCTACTATTTGTTATTTACTATTTTATTAAGAAGACAAAGAATGTACAGTTTTTTATACATAAAAATACACCAAATTTGGAGATAAATGTTTCTACTTGTACAACAACTATTAATAATTAAGCCATTTAAGCGAATGTTGAAAATGGATCCCATATTTCACTATAAGACAGAATAAGTACAATTTTGTTTAAAAATCTATTGAAAAATGAAATGAAGTTGACTATGGTTATAAAATCATATATAACAAAAATAAATACATAATTAAAAAGGAAAAATATTTAAATGTATAGATTCACTTTTGAAAAATGTATATCTTTCATTATATATTTAATTTTCTGGGATATTTTATAGAAATATTTTCATTATTATCCTAGAAATGTAAATATATTATAAAAGAAATCAATGACGTTTTTTAAAATTATTATTATTTATCTGTGTTTAAAATGTTCTAATCCTATACTTTTTTGAAAAGCTTTTTACATTTTTTTTAAAACCCCAAAAAAGTAACAAAAAATGATTATACATGAGGCTTTCTAAATATTTTTTATAGGAGTCGATTTAACTATTTAATTAAGACAATTAACACATTAGGCCCATTCAGTCAATGTCATGTTTTTAATGATTTAAAAAGTCAAAATAAACATTTGAATTGTATTGATTAAATTGTATCAGTATGAATGTGAGTGTGAATGCTTGTTTGTCTATATGTGCCCTGCCATTGGCTGGCCACCAGTCCAGGGTGTACCCCACCTCTCACCCCAAGTCAGCTGGGATAGTCTCCAGCATACCCCCGCGATCCTAATGAGGATAAGCGGCATAGAAAATGGATGGTGGACGATTAAATTGTAATAAAAAATTATGATTTCAGTAAATGGTTATTAATATTTATTTGCCGCTATGCACCCATCCAATAAAAAAATCACTCAAACAGCAAGTAGTCTGCACTGCTCTATATTAGAATGACCCAATTAGTTGGTCTCAAGTGGTCTTTTGGGGAGGGAGGGGTCCTCTGGTTACAGCAGACAAAAAGGAAGGCAGGTAGCTCTTGTTACTTCAACCTGCTGCTTCTGTCCACCCAGCGTATGTGAGATGTAGTACGGTATAGTATAACCACTCTCTTGTGGAGGGGAGGAGACGACTAGAGGACACAAAGTGTACAAAAGAGGAGGATGCCAAAAGGTGGAGGGTAAGCCGAGCACCGCTTCATTAACTATTGATGGACAACATGTAAATAATGCAGATGTTCTCACATTCTCATTCAGTTCCACTGCCTCTCGCATATGTCCAAGACATGTACGTTTGTACCAAACATGCAAGATAGTGCCTCCGGTCTGCAGGAAATGGAGCAGATGAAGTCCCGCATCGCCAGGGATGAGGTGAACGTGGAGGTGGACTCGGCCCAGGGACCAGAACTGGCAACCATCCTGTCCGATCTACGGATCCAGTACGAGGGGATTGTCAAGAAAAACAAGGAGCATGCCGAGCACTGGTATCGCAAGAAGGTAGTATGCTGCCTGTATTATTATTCTTTCACGGCACAAAGTCGGACCAGACGTCCTCCTGTGTAGCTGGAGACGGTGCAGAATGACGTCAAGGAAAGCAACGAGGCCCTGAGGGGTGCCCAGAGCGAGCTGGTCGAGAGGCAGCGCTTCCTCCAAAACCTCGAAGTGGAGCTGGAGAGTTTGCACAAGCAGGTCAGGACTGGTTGCACTGCAAAAGAAACCCTCATGTATCACGTCAAGTGACCCACGCTCACACATGCAGTAAGACAACTGCAAATATAACAACCACTAGGTTCAATTTGGGTCAACAGAGTCTATCCAGAACCCGGTAGTTGGTAGTAGCGATTAGATACTGTCGTAGAAGTTAGTAATAAGTCATCGGTAATGACTTTTCATTAGTAAGAAGTAGGTGTTAGTAGCTACCCAGATGGTCCTGGTGTCAATACTTGGAGCTGGTCGTCGGAATAAGCAGGTAATTGGTTGCAGGTAGTAAGTAGTCAGTAAAAAGTATCTATCATATGTAACAGGAATTAGTTCATAGGTATTAGGTTGATAGGTTACAGGAAGTTGGTATGGGTAGGTATCCGGTGGTGAGTAGGTTGTCGTAGCAGGTAGTCTGTAGTAATAACTAGGCAGGTACCAGGTACTGTGTTTTGTTGTAGGAGGTCACAGAATGCGGGTATTGGAAGTAGCCAGTAGTAGATTTTTAGGAATGGATGTAGAATGTAGTTAGGGTAAGTAACAGGTAGTCGGTTTTTTGGTTGTAGGTCATAGAAAGTTTGTATTGTAGGTAGTTGAAAGTAGGTACTGATCTATGAAGTGGGTCTTTGGTAGCTGGTAGTAGAAAGTATGCATAGTAGGTACCAGATAGAGAGGTTTTTGGTAGTAGGTAGTAAAAAGTATTGTGTAGTAGGTACCAAGTAGTGAGGTTTTGGTAGTAGGTAGCAGAATGTAGGTAGAGTAGAAACAGGGTTTGTGGTTTTAAAATTTTTCTTTTAAATACCAGGTTGTAGGTTTTTGGTAGATAGTAGAAAGTATGTACAGTAGGGATGCTCCCATCAGGTTTTTATGCTGCCAATACCGATACTGTTCATTCACGAGCGAAATCGTCCGATACTGATACTGATCACATAGATTAAGTGTACATTTGGTTGCTATAGGCTGGCTGCAGCAATGGGGGTGGATCTGATCGGCGAAGGGGATCGGAGTTTAAAAGCAAGTATCGGCATATGCCGATACATGTTATATTTCCAAGTATCGGCATATGCTGATACTGCACATTTTGTACGGAAATTGGCCAATACTGAACGGTGGCTGATCTATCGGAGCACCCCCAATGCATAGTAACCCAAGTGCTGGGTTTTAATATTAGGTGGCAGAATTTAAGTACAGTAGAAAATGAGTTTTAGGTTCTTTGGGTAGGAGGTACTATAAGGTTTGTATTGTAGGTACCAGGTAGTAGGTTTTTGGTAGTAAGTCGTACAATGCAAGAATAGTAGGTACCAGGTTTTGGGTTTTTGGTGGTAGATAGTAAAATGTTTGCATAACAGGTACCAGGTAGTGTTTTTTTGGTCATAGATAGTCGAATGTCGAATGTCGAATGTAGGTATAGTAATTACAGGGTTTTCGGTTTTTGGTAGTAGGTAGTACAAAGTTTGTATAGCAGGTACCAGGTAGTGGTTTTCGGAAGCAGTACAACTTTGTTCTACACTATTCTATCAGCGCCTTACATATAATCTGTAGTAATTGTGTGTTGCCAGTAAAGGGTTGCTCAGACGAACATGTTATATTTCCAGCCTTTGTTGAGTCACAGCACGGGGTAGATTCCCAGCTATGAGTTGGCTGATTGCGTCTCGCCGTCCAATATTTGCTTTGGAAGGGCAATGCCTCGTCTCTTCACAGGGTTTTGTTGCTAATTGGCCGTGAAGTCATTTTCAGATAAGGTGGAGATTCTTTGCGGTTTGGCAGACAGACGGTGGCATGAGTCAGTATTAGCAATCCCAATTTCTTGTTGTTCCTACGTTTCCACCATGACCCTCAGGTCGCTGCCCTGGAGGGTAACCTGGGCGAGACGAGTCACAAGTACTCTGCCGAGATGGAGCGTCTGCAGGTCACGCTCAACCAGCTGGAGGAAGACCTCTCGCAGCTCCGGCTGGACATGCAGCGCACCAAAACCGACTACGAGCAGCTCCTCCGCATCAAGCAGAACCTGGAGATGGAGATCGCCACCTACAGGCGCCTGCTGGAGGGCGAGGAGAGGTTAGAGCAATTTACGTTTCCAAAATGGTGTGTGTGCCAACTTAGATGTTTCTGTTTACGCCATGAATACAGTGTGCTAACAGGAATGCTACAACCACTTAGTTTAGCGTAATCTACAAAACTAGCTTAGCCGTCTTCAAAGTCATAAGATAGATGTAAAGTGTAGATTACTGAGCCTCTGGAGTATTATTAGCCAGGTTATGTTATTTCATCTGTCTATAATGGTTGCTAGCAAGTAGTGTTAGCTGCTAACTAGCCTGAGTTTTAGTTAGCATGTGCTCTACTGTTAGCTAACACCTGCTGTTAGCATTTACTGGCTGAAGTTGTTGATATTTCAGTAATGTAAATGTTTCTACTCACTTAGTTCCACATTCTGTGTTTATTAGCACGTAGTTGATTTTCAACTGTGAAGGCAGAATGTCGATTTGTTTATTTTCACTTGGGTTTTCTGTCTTTTTGTCCCTCAGTGTTAAGGAAGTTCCACCTCCACCAAAAAGTGAGTACTTTTTGATATTTAAACCATAAAACAATTTGTAATATCAGCAGGACTGGTAATGTGTTCATTTTGAAAGCATTAGAGCAGCACGGAATATACAAAGAAAATACAATGAAAAAGTAGAAAAAATATAAAAGTTTTCAAGAATAAAATAATTGCATTAAAAGAAAAAAGTTTTAATTTCACAATACTATGACAGCACATACATTTTGACATTCACTAATTAAAATTCAGAATTTATTCTTGTAATATTTCCATTTTTTGTTAAAAAAAAAATACAGCTTAGGTCTTAGGTCAACATGAGATTTTTTTTTTTTTTATCATGAATTGAGTATTTTGTTTTAGATTTGGAGATTAATTTATTGAAGAAGGACAGCATAGTCAACACATAGTCGGCACCAGGTAGTGAGTTTGTAGTAGGAGGTTGTAGAAAGTATTTGGTATTAGGTAGTATAATGTTTTCTACTGTAGGTACCAAGTATTAGGTTTTTGGTAGTAGGTAGTAGTAAGTAGGTACAGTAGCTACGAGGTAGTGGGGTTTTGGTAGTAGGTAGCAGAATGTACTGCCAGTACAGCAGAAAATGGCTTTTGGGTTCTTGGTAGTACTGTAGGTAGTAGAAAGTATGCATATTAGGTACCAGGTAATGGGTTTTTAGGGAGCAGAACACTTGTACAGTAGGTGCTGTGTTTTGTTTTTTCAGTAATAGGTAGTAGAACGTTTTTATGGTTAAAACCAAGTAGTGTTTTTGGTAGTAGGCAGTAAACTGTTTGTATGGCAGGTACCACGTATTGGTTTTTTGGTAATATGTCATAGAAAGCAGGTATAGTAGGTACCAGATTGTGGGTTTGGGGTAGTAGTTAGCAGAATGTAGGTATAGTAGTTACCAGGTTTTGGTTTTTGGAGTAGCTAGTAAAAAGTTTGTATAACAGGTACCAGGTAGTGTTTTTTTGGCAGTAGGTCATAGAATGCAGGTATAGTAGGTACCAGGGCGTGGATTTGGGTCATAGGTAGCACTATAGTAGTTACCAGTTTTGGTAGTAGGTAGTAGAAAGTTTGTATAACAGGTACCAGGTAGTGTTTTTTTGGTAATAGCGGGTAGAATGTAGGTATAGTAGTTACGGGTTTTTGGTAGTAGCAAGTAAAAATTAATTGTAGAAGTGATTGTAAATGAATCAGAAAACATTGTCTGTGCAGAAGAGCCTGACGTTCGCACCAGGAAGATCGTGAAGGTGGTGACCCAGACCATGGTCAATGGCAAGGTGGTGGACGAATCCAGCGAGGTGGAGCAAATCGAGGAGACCAAGAAATAGGAAAGAAATATCACGTATTGTTCGTTACTTTGAATAATACAACATAGTCATGTATCCTTATACCAAGTTTAGATTAGATTTGTAGCTGAAGAACCAGCTAAATAAGCGTTAAACAAAAAATTCAGTGGACTGAATATTATAATATTTATTTCTTAGTGTAGTAGAGTGTACTGTAGTGCATCTAAGACAATAATGGCAGTTGTGTTTGTTGGAATAAATGTTGCCTTACCTTTGCAATTCTAATAGCAAAGTCACAGTGATGTTCTCACATTGTTATTGATTTAATATGATATTGATGTAAACAATTAAGAGTTTGGTCAAAATATTTGATTTTGTTAAAGGGGATTTTTTTTTCCCAGTTGAATTCAAATTGTTGCCAAGTGTGAACGCAGTCTGAATTAGATCTTGATGAAACCTGGTTTGACATCATAACACAGATTCAACTTTTTTGGTCCTCCCAGCTCTGAAATATGCTGGAGCCTATCCCAGGTGACTTCGGGTGAGAGGCGGGGTACACTAATTAATTTTTTATTATTTTTGGAATGTGGGAGGAAACTGGAGTACCTGAAGAAAACAACATGCAAACTCCACACAGAGATTGGAACCCAGTTCTTCCTGACTGTGTGGCCAACATGCTAACCACTAGGCCACCGTTCGGCTGATATACAATCATAGTCTAAAAATAGGTTTTATAGGCATTTTACAGAAGATGTGTCCAAAGTGCAGCCCGGGGGCCATTTACGGGACATTGCTGTGTTTTATCGGCCTGCAGCACATTCTAAAAATACAATTAAACAATGAAAACAACAGCAAAAATTTTACAAGAATCAAGTCAAAATTGCTCTGAGAAAAATGTTGTAATCTAACATGAGTTGCTTTACAAAATATCAAAGTGGCGAGGTTGCATCCTTTCATTTTTCACTATGTGGCCCTCACTGGAAGAAGCTTTGGGCATCCCTATTTTACAGGCTTTATTTAAAAGGCAAGCTACCATGTGACTTCATCAACCCTACAATTAAGAGGTTGTGGCGTGTGTTGCTGGGGGTCACGGGCACAATGGATAGAGCTTTCAGTTTTAACTTCAAGAACATCAATACATAGCGTTAGGTTCCATAAGCGTCTGGGATGAGAATCTGCACCTCCAAGTCCGAGTCCATGGTTCTCACCCTGAAAAGGGCGGCGTGCCATCTCCGGGTTGGGGATGAGATCCTGTCCCAAGTGGAGGAGTTTAAGTACCTCTGGGTCTTGTTCACAAGTGAGACAAGGATGGAACACGAGAGCTGAGCCGAACGGCAAAGCTCTCAATTTACAAGTCCATCTACGTTCCTACCCTCAACTATGGTCATGAGCTTTAGGTAGTGACTGAAAGGACAACATCGCAAGTACAAGCGACCAAAATGAGTATTCTCCGTGGGGTGGCTGGCCGCTCCCTTAGAGATACGGTGAGAACCACTGTCATTCAGGAGAAACTTTGAGGCTTCTGGTCAGGATTCTGCACGTCCGACCAGTAGGAGGCCTCAGTGAAGACCTAGGACACGTTGGAGAGACTTAGTCTCCCTACTGGCCTGGGAACGCCTCGGGATCCGCCAAGAGGAGCTGTATGCAGTAGCTGGGGAAAGGGAAGTCTCGGCTTCCCTACTGCCCCTGCGACCTGACCTCGGATAAATGGAAGAAGATGGATGGATGGGTTCCAGAAGGTTACAAATACAGATGGTGCTACTTCATAGTACACGTTATATTATTACAGGTTCCTTATCTCAACAGATGGCCCATTTTTTTAATACAAAAGACTCTCCTTGTTTGATAAACGGAGCTCAATATCCAAATTCCTCCCCAGCCACAGATCAAACGCTGGGAATGTCTCGGATTTCTTGATTTGTCCCGGGAATTTTCCGGTCATGAGTGATGATGGACACTTCAGAAGCTCCCAAAACAGTTTGGACACAAAGACTTTTTCATCAACCCGCTTGTTGACAGGTTGATCAGTCGAGCTAAGCCAGTTTAAGTATCAAAACTCTGCCCATAAAAACTCTGCTCATTCAAAAGCTGAACTGCTTATCTGATACTTCTTAACAGTTGGGCTTTTCACAGTGCATGGCTTCCAAATATTATGGCAGGTGAGTTCAGAATCACATTGTGTTCAGCGCTCATCAAGTCAGGATGTGGCAGATGTGCGCCCTCTACAGGCGGGATACTCGCACCCCCATGCTGGTCAGATCATAACCAAACCAAACAGAGTGTGGTGGGGGTGGGGAATCACTTCACTGCTGTGCCTCAGCCCTGGCTCAGCTTAATTATACGGTTAAAAAAAATAAATTACAGCAGTAATTGCTCAAAAAGAAAACATATTTCATTCTTCATATTATATTATATTCATCATATCGCAGATATAATGAGTCTCAAAGAGTCGCAAGAGTCTCAAATGTGTTTTTTCACAAGAAAAATCATAAATAAGAGGGAATCGCGACTGAGTCAATGTCAGTGAAGGTTTAGCCTTCACTGCTAGTTGAGTGACGCTATTTTTGTCAACAAAACTGGAAATGAGAAAGTTAAAGCCATCAGGTGCACAACTTGGAAAGAAGAAGAGGAAACCAGGGGCCAAAGATAAAGGTATAAATTAATATAGTTACAAGAAATTGTTTTTGTAAAGAAGAACTCGTAGTGTAATTGTGTAAAAAAAAGGGGAGGGGGGGCACAGCATTGGTCCGCCCAGGGCGTCATTCAAGCCAGAACCTCCACTAGTAACAGGACTAGAGTACGCAGACATCAGACCACCAGTAAGCCCATTACTGCTCTGTGTTCCACCGTCAGGGTTTGGCTGCAGGTTCTTATGGGCTCAGGAGGGATCAGCAGCTCAAAGTTCAGCATATTCTCAAGCCTCAGCTAGCATAGCAAAGAGGCTTTTTATGTCCCCCCCCCCTTAAAAAAAAAACAAAACAAAGACGAAGTTGTTAGAAAAAAATACTTTATTTTATGTTGTGATGTCACATTCACTCATAGACCAACAGAACTTTGGACTCCAGGTGGAGGATGTAAAGTGTGGTCGCTCTTGTATGCTTTTACAGAATTTGTTCATGCAAACATCTCCTGCGTTGAAGCCACAAACACTGCAGCTCGGTGGCACTCGCATTCTCTTCCTCAGCAAGCTCCGGACTGCAGCACGGGCTGGAACTGACCAGCCATGCAGATGTCCTCCTGCTTCTGACGCACAACGCGCTGGATGGCTGGGGGCAGACCGCGGGGGTTTCTGGAGAAGACCAGGGCATAGCCGTCGTCGCAGCTGCCATCCTCCTTCACTGTGCGGCAGGCGTAGGTGATGGCGTAGTTGTCGTAGTCGGTGTCAATCACCCAGTAGTTGTCACCTGGCGGTGGATGGAAAAGTGTTAGGAAGAAGGAGGGGAGTGGAAAGGGGGTATGGGATGACACTGACCTCCACTGGACAGGTAGCTGGCCAGTCCCTGGTAATTCATGAACATCTTGCCGGGGGTGGCGGGGTCTGGGACGGAGTACTGGGCGGCCATGTCGGCACATACCACCCAGAAGCTACAAGAAATCATTACAGATGTATGTAAACATAGAGAATTTCCACTTCTCCATCTCTATGATCAAGAACAGTCTGGACAACAACTTTTTGACCCGGCAACCTAAGACTCTCCAACAGTTTTCGGACTATACTGACTTACCCGAAGAGAGTGACACGTCCTTTGGAGGAAGCCGTCATGCTGCCGTCATCGTCAATGGTGTATTCTGCGGAGATGTTGTCCTGCAGGAACAAGCCTTCCGGATCTTTCTTCTGCAGGGCGTACCACTTCCCGGAATACTGTGGAAAATCAAGGAAGTCGGCCATTTGTTTTTTGTAGGTTTTTGCTGTCAGAGAAACAGCTTCGGCTGCACTCACCCTCTTGGGGTCAAAGTCCTCTTTGACCATGAAGCTGTCGACCACACAGGAGGTGGCCAGACTGCTCTCGATGCAGGACAGCAGGACCAGAAGAAGGACCAGTTTGGAGGACGCCATTCTGGGAGAAGAAATGTTTTATTCATATTAGAAAACTGTGGGTCCGGGTGAAAGAATCCCAAACAAAGATTAAGGGATAACATGTACTGTTTCCTGCATTCTATGGGAGAAAACATCACAGAGGGTCTTTAAACCAAAACACTAAACGTAACACTTGAAGGCATCCACACAAATGCTCCAGCCAGACACAAATATCTTTGTCTTACCTTCTCAAAGTGGAAGCAATGATGAAGAATGAGGTGGACGTGGACAAACACCAGAGTGGGTCTGGCGTCCACGCCACGTCTTTATATATGGCAGACGCAGACCAGCTTACGCCTGATTTTCATTGCCGGGAACTAAATAAGGTGCTTAAATCTAGAGGTAATCCTGTTGGTGAGAAATCCTTACCGTAATCTGGTTTCTATGTTGGAACCGGCCATAGATTTACGATAAAAACAATTGGGCTTTTATGTAACTAATTTAGAGGAGCAATCACACACTGTTTTTTTTTTTTTTTAAAAGACCCCAGACTGGGATCATGTTGTGAGGCAAGACTGCTAGCTACCAGCCATAGTATTCATTTTTCTTTGTGTTGCTTGAGCTAACCGAGAGAGGAATTAATTAAGATTTTTGAATACAAATGGTAAATTTGCAAAAATGATATTTATAGTTCACGGCGCCAGCCATTACGAGTTAGCTCTTGGTGTTCAGTGTCGTAGTGACGTCATCGTAGTGACTCCTCTCAGCTAAAGAAGAGTAAACAAATGCTTCTCGAGGTAGCCTTGACTTGGTTCGTTATATATTTCATCAAAATACTAGTCATGCCCAAACGTCGTGTTTCACAGTATCCGAGTGATACTGTAAGCTTGTTTTCTTTTCCAAAAGAGGAAGGTTTAAGACAAAACAGGACGAAGCAAGTGCAGAGAATAAGAGACAGCTGGACGCCCACCTCGAGTTCTGTTCTTTGCAGTGATCATTCCACTGATGACTGCTATGAAGGAACACCTTTATAAGAAGCATTTGGCCTGAAAGTACGGTGTAAATGCATTTTGAAAAAGAATGCTATTCCGCCAGCTGAATAGTTCACAGGAAAAAAACAAGACAAGACCACTACGTCAATGTTGCCACAGAACAGAGTAAGTCATGTCTTGCTTACATAATGTCTTCTAAACACTATTCCATGATAGCGACAAGGCTGTAAAGCATTATACACGTTATATACATCTTTTCACAGCCATATGTTTTCACAGCGGCTGCCACTGCGACCGTGACAAAATGTGAAATAAATCAGCTATAAAGACCCCTGTACGCTCATTAAGAAGCTAATTTAAAACAATAATTGAAGGACAAGCAACTCCAGAGTAATTCACACTTACCATTCTGTGTTTTGAAGGTGACCAATCTCCATCTCTGTGTCTTAAGGCTTTAAGTCCATGTTCTGCAAGTTCTCCATTTCATCTTCAAATGTTTCTCCCTTCTTTTCTCCTCAACAACTATTGACACATCGCTCAAATCTTCTGTTGTTGATGCTTAATTTATTGGTATTTATGTTTCTTATGTTCTTATTAATTTTCTTGTTTTCTTTCTTTTTTGGGAGAATGAACAGAATTAGAATTTCATTGCATAGCAGAACTACCTGTTTTACTGTGCATATGACAATAAAACTCTTGAATGTTGAATGTAATCACTGTAAACATCCTCTGTCATGTACACCGCCATGTTTGTTTACCTGAATGATGGTACTCCGATTGTGTCACTTCCAGGAATGAGACTGAACAGCGAGAGCTAGCTCATCATGGCTGGCGGCGTCAAATATAGATGTCATTTTTGCAAATTTACCGATCACTTTCAAAAATTTAACAGTGTATAACATAATTATGACAATATATAACATTTGAGCAAAGTTGATAAATCATATCAGGGACCCTTTAAGTCACATTTAAAATCTCACATAAATGCCAAAGAGGGTCATTGAAAACATGAAACTGAGGAAAAATGTGGGGCGCCATCACTACCGAACTCAACACGCCCCAAATGGGAGCCTAATCACCCTCAATCATCGCAACCTTGGCAACATAGCGGAAGGGGAGAGGCTAACTTGAGTGGTTGCAATTTACAACAAGAAAAATTTCAGCTGAAATTTGTAATTGGCCTGCCTGTTGCTTACGAACCTCTAGCCCAGTGATTCTCAATTATTTTCTGTCATGAAAAGTCCAACCTTGCAGTTTGCTAGCTTGTTATATACACGGTATGACCTGAATGGTGGCTTCCTAATCATGATTGTCAATTTCATCGCCAGGTTTACACAGAATGTCGGGGCTCCTACCCCCACCATCTATGCATTGTCCTCCGCTTATTCGGGTCTGGGTCACAGGGGCAGCAGTCTCAGTAGGGAAGTCTCCGGCCACCAGTTCCACCGGGAGGACACCAAGGCGTTCCCAGGCTGGGAGACATAATCCCTCCAGCATGTCCAAGGTCTTTCCCGGGGCCTTCTCCCGGCTGGGCATGCCCACAACACCTCAACAGGGAGGCGTCCGGGAGGCATCCGGACTAGATGCCCGAGCCACCTCAACTGGCTCCTCTCCATGTGAAGGAGCAGCGGCTCTACTCTGAGCTCCTCCCGGATGACCGAGCTCCTCGCCCTATCTCGGCGGAAACTCATTTCAGCCGATAGTATTTTCAATTTTGTTCTTTTGGTCACGACCCAAAGCTGATGACAATAGGTGAGGGTGGGAACATGGATCGACCAGTAACTTGAGAGCTTTTCCTTCTGGCTCAGCTCTCTCATCACCACTACGGTCCGGTACAGCGACCGCATTACTGCAGACCTTCTCTCACTCGTGAACAAGACCCCAACATGCTCGAATTCCTGCACCTCGAGCAATCCGCCCTTTTTCAACCGAGATCTATCCAGTGACATATCATGTGTTGGGGTTTTGAAGCGAGGTGGTTCCTAATCAAGTGGCCACTTTTCAACTTGGTTCATCAGCTGTGTTGCCACGGTTACACACTGTAAGAAGCACACTGGCCACCATCGAGACCTGTCTTTGCATGGTTTGGCCTGTATTAGTGTAAGATAGAAGAAGAAAAGACAGACGTATGGCCCATAATAAGGCCCATAATTAAAAAGGAGCAAAGAAGAAGTACGTAAGTATACATTTTTGCTAAGTAATTGACTTCAGGCAGCCCGACACTGTTAAAATGTGTTTTTTATTTTATTTTTATTTTGGTGACAGTGCCAACTAGTGGTCTGGCATCTATATTACAGTGTTTTAGTCATTTATGCAGGCCCACGTAAGCAATCAACAATTTTTTTGTTAATTAACGCTGAATTTATAACGTTTTATAACAACCTCTTATTTGACAAATGTGTGTAAAGATACAGCGGATTGGATGGCACGCACACCGTGAACTCACGAACTTTGACTTCCTGGATTAACCCCGGTCACCTGAGATTACTGCTGACATAATCTGTTTAATGTTATTGTTGTCATGACGGTAACAATCCAAAAAGCACGTACAGTAAAGAACACTCATTTGACGGTTGGCAAACAAAGTGTCCTCAGTGAGACAGAGACGCAAGCACGGAAGCCAATCAAGTCTATTTTTTCCACTCTGCCACTTGGCCTTTAATCCTTCTTGCGTGGACTCAAATGGACAAATAGAGAAAACAAAAAAGGTAATTGTGAAATACTAAGAACATAAGTAACACACTGTCGGAGATAATACTATAACAGAAAATATACAGGTATATAAATAACAAAAAATGATATAAGTATGATTTTTTAGATAAAAAACCTGTCAATAAAAAAATTATATGAGACAGACAGTATTCATATACAATGGTGTGAAGAAGGGTTTGCCCCCGTCCTGATTTCTTATTGTTTTGCATGTTTGTCACACTTAAATGTTTCAGATCATCAAACAAATTTAAATACAGTCAAACCTGTCTTAGCGGCCACCTTTATAGAACGGCCACCTGCCTATAGCAGCCACTGAAAAATCCCCCCCCAGCAAATTTACATGTTATAGACCCTGTGTATAGCAGTCACCTGTCCAATGCGGCCAGCGGCCACCCATTTTGTCTCCCTTGGTCAATATCTGACCGCATATAGCGGCCAAATTACCAACTCAAGTAGAAGCTTCATGCACGAAAAAGTTTTGTTTTTCAATCAATGAGGCTGTCGTGTGTAGACTTTAATTACTGAGTCCTAGCTCAGTCACAATCATTCACAAGATCCACACAAACTGTCAGTTGTTCCACATAAAAAAGCCGTCTTCTTTTGAGCTTGCTATTTCCTGGTCAAACATGTAACTTTAAGAGCATTTGCACCAAAACATTACCGCAAATAAGGCTGGGAACAGGACGTGCTCCCAGCGACACTACAATAAAAAAAAAAAAACATACGCTAGCATGCATGCGGCAGCGGGAGCAAAACTGAGTTGGGTTGTACTTAATTGAAGTATTTTAGAATGTACTCACGTTATTTTTCATCAATCCTCATCCACAAATCCATCAAAGTCCTCATCTTCTGTATTCGACACAAACAAAGCCGTCTTCTTTTCCGTTCGCTACTAGTCTGTTAACTTGTCAGTGTTATTCAGCTCCGAAGCAAAGAAGGAAACTTCTCCTGTTGCTTCTGCCAACTTTATTTATTGAACGCGGCCACCAGACAGCAGCTCAGAACACACACACATCTCTCAGCATCGTCTCTCCTTCCTGCTTGCCCACAAGGCAAAGGTTAAACAAGCCCCACTACATAGCTGTCCAGCCAATGCCTGTAAGAAATAACACCGTTTATTTCCTGGTGTGCACTGGTCAATACTGTAATGCCGCTTGTTGTGGGGAAGGAGAGACTCACGTCGCCGATGCACTTTAATGGCTTTATTAACAGCGGAGAACACTGCAGGACTTTACATCCACGCCAACATAAGCACACTTCCCAACTCTCTCCAAACTCACAGCTAGCACTGAGCCTAGCTCTCCTGCTCGGGACGCCCACCGTCACTTCCCGTCACTTCCTGATGAACTAAAGCTGTAATGACACTCTGCCGTATAAAACTAAAATATTAAAAACAAGCGTAAGACATTACTAGAACAGCTTTGTTCTGTGGGTCGTGGATAATAACAAGCCAAGTATTGCTGTACAACTTTTATCCACAGTCCCACAGTGCCCTCTACTGGTCAACATTATTATTATTATTTTTTTTCCCCTTTTTTTTTCTTTTTTTTCCCTCTTCTGGTCAGCATTCAAACTGGGCACCAACCTGTCTATAGAGGCCACCTGTCTATAGCGGCCACTTTGCAGACTCCCTCTAGTGGCCGCTATAGACAAGTTTGACTGTATTAGTCAATGACAACACAACTGAATGCAAAATTAAGTTTTTAAATGAAACTTTTTATTATTAAGGGAGAAAAACAATCCAAAGCTACATGGTCCTGAAAAAGTGATTGCCCCCCAAACCTAATAACTGGTTGGGCCCCCCTTAGCAGCAACAACTGCAATCAAGCATTTGTGATAACTTGCAATGAGTCTCTTACAGCGCTGGGGAGGAATTTTGCACAATTGTTGTCATTCAGCCACATTGGAGGCTTTTCCAGCATGAAGCGCCTTTTTAAGGTCATGCCACAGCATCTCAATAGGATTCAGGTCAGGACTTGGACTAGACCACTCCAAAGTCTTCATCCATTCAGAGGTGGACTTGCTGATGTGTTTTGGATCATTGTCCTGCTGCAGAACCCAAGTTGCTTTCAGCTTGAGGTCACCAACAGATGGCCGACATTCTCCTTCAGCAGAATTCATGCTTCCATTTATCACAGCAAGTCTTCCAGGTCCTGAAGACCATCACACTATCACCACCAGATTTTACTGTTGGTATGATGTTCTTATTCTGAAATGCGGCGTTACTTTTACTCCAGATGTAATGGGACACACACCTTCCAAAAAGTTCACCTTTTGCCTCATCAGACCACAGAGTATTTTCCCAAAGGTCTTGGGGATCATCAAGATGTTTTCTGGCAAAATTGAGACGAGTCTTAATGTTGTTTTTGTTCAGCAGTGGTTTTGGTCTTGGAACTCTGCCATGCAGGCCGTTTTTGTCCAGTGTCTTTCTTATGGTGGAGTCATGAACACTGACCTTAACTGAAGCAAGTGAAGCCTGCAGTTCTTTGGATGTTGTTGTGGGATCTTTTGTGACCTCTCGGATGAGTCGTCGCTGCGCTCTCTAGGTCATTTTGGTTGGCTGGCCACTCCTGGCAAGGTTCCATGTTTTCCATGTTTTGGCCATTTGTGGATAATGGCTCTCACTGTGGTTGGCTGGAGTCCCAAAGCTTTAGAAATGGCTTTATAACCTTTTCAACACTGATAGATCTCAATTCATCTCAGTTATGTTTTAAAGGGGGTGGCCAATCACTTTTTCACACAGGACCATGTAGGTTTAGATTTTTTTTCTCCCTTAATAACAAAAAGTTTCATTTAAAAACTGCATTTCGTGTTCAGTTGTGTTGTCTAATATTAACATTTGTTTGATGATCTGAAACATTTAAGTGTGACAAACATGCAAAAATAAATAAATCAGGAAGGGGGCAAACATTCTTTCACACCCATTCCATTCCATTCCATTTTCCTCCGCTATCCGGGTCCGGGTCGCGGGGGCAGCAGTCTCAGGAGGGAAGCCCAGACTTCCCGGTCCCCGACCACCTCCTCCAGCTCCACCGGGAGGACACCGAGGCGTTCCCAGGCCAGCTGTGAGACATAATCCCTCCAGCGTGTCCTAGGTCTTCCCCGGGGCCTTCTCCCGGCTGGGCATGCCCAAAACACCTCACCAGGGAGGCGTCCGGGAGGCATCCGGACTAGATCCCCGAGCCACCTCAGCTGGCTCCTCTCGATGTGAAGGAGCAGCGGCTCTACTCTGAGCTCCTCTCGGATAACCGAGCTCCTCACCCTGTCTCTTAGGGTGAGTCCCGCTACCCTACGAAGAAAACTCATTTCAGCTGCTTGTATCCGCGATCTCGTTCTTTCGGTCATGACCCAAAGCTCATGACCATAGGTGAGGGTGGGAACATAGATCGATCGGTAAATTGAGAGCTTTGCCTTCCGGCTCAACTCTCTCTTCACCACGACGGTCCGGTACAGCGACCGCATTACTGCAGACGCTGCGCCGATCCGCCTATCGACCTCACGCTCCAACCTTCCCTCACTCGTGAACAAGACCCCGAGATACTTGAACTCCTCCACCTGGGGCAGGACCTCATTCCCAACCCGGAGGGAGCAATCCACCCTTTTCCGACTGAGAACCATGGCCTCGGATTTGGAGGTGCTGAGTCTCATCCCAGAAGCTTCACACTCAGATGCAAACCGTCCCAGTAAACGCTGCAGGTCACAGCTCGATGAGGCCATCAGGACCACATCGTCTGCAAATAGCAGAGATGAGATCCTAGTGTCCCCGAACTGGACTCCCTCGACACCTTGGCTGCGCCTAGAAATTCTGTCCATGAAAATTATGAACAGAATCGGTGACAAAGGGCAGCCTTGGCGGAGGCCAACGTTCACCGGAAACAGGCTTGACTTACTACTGGCAATGCGAACCAGGCTCCTGCTCCGGTTGTACAAGGACTGAATGGCACGTAGTAGCGCGCCACCAATCCCATACTCCCGGAGCACCCCCCACAGGACACCGCGAGGGACACGGTCGAATGCCTTTTCCAGGTCCACAAAGCACATGTAGACCGGTTGGGCAAACTCCCAAGTACCCTCCAGGACCCTTGCAAGGGTGTAGAGCTGGTCCAGTGTTCCGCGACCAGGACGAAAACCACATTGCACCTCCTGTAGCCGAGGTTCGATTAACGGTCGTACCCTTCTCTCCAGCACCCTGGAATAGACTTTCCCAGGGAGGCTGAGGAGTGTGATCCCCCTATAGTTGGAACACACCCTCCGGTCACCCTTCTTGAAAAGGGGGACCACCACCCCAGTCTGCCAATCCAGAGGTACTGTCCCCGACTTCCACGCAATGTTGAAGAGACGTGTCAGCCAAGACAGTCCCGCAACATCCAAAGCCTTGAGGAATTCAGGGCGAAACTCGTCCACCCCCGGAGCTTTGCCACTGGGGAGCATTTTGACTACCCCAGATACCTCAGCCACGGTGATGGAACTGTCCGCGTTCGTATCCTCAGTCTCTGCTTCCTCTAGGGAAGGTATGTCAGTGGGATTGAGAAGGGCCTCAAAGTATTCCTTCCACCGCCCAACTATATCCTCAGTCGAGGTCAGCAGGCTCCCGTCCCCACTGTAAACAGTGTGGACCGGGCACTGCTTCCCCTTTCTGAGGCGCCGGACGGTTTGCCAGAACCTCTTCGAGGCCGACCGAAAGTCGTGTTCCATGGCCTCACCGAACTCCTCCCACACCCGAGTTTTTGCCTCGATCACCGCCGAAGCCGCGTGCCGCTTGGCCTGCCGGTACCCGTCAGCTGCTTCAGGAGTCCCACAAGCCATCCATGCTCGATAGGACTCCTTCTTCAGCTTGACGGCAGCCCTGACCTCTGGTGTCCACCATCGGGTTCAGGGCTTGCCGCCACGACTGGCACCGACCACCTTGCGGCCGCAGCTCCGATCGGCTGCCTCAGCAATGGAGGCACGGAATAGAGCCCATTCGGACTCGATATCCTCGTCCTCCCCCGGGATGCAGGAGAAGCTCTGCCGGAGGTGAGAGCTGAAGACTCGACGAACAGGAGACTCTGCCAAACGTTCCCAGCACACCCTCACTACACGTTTGGGTCTCCCGGGTCTGTCCGGCATCCTCCCCCGCCATCTAATCCAACTCATCACCAGGTGGTGATCAGTTGACAGCTCAGCCCCTCTCTTTACCCGTGTGTCCAAAACATGCGGACGCAGG
Source organism: Dunckerocampus dactyliophorus (assembly GCF_027744805.1). Taxonomy (NCBI): domain Eukaryota; kingdom Metazoa; phylum Chordata; class Actinopteri; order Syngnathiformes; family Syngnathidae; genus Dunckerocampus; species Dunckerocampus dactyliophorus. Next base: position 2,618,069 of record NC_072835.1, on the reverse strand, counting down.
TCTGATGATACGACTACAAAGTCGATCATAGACCTGCGGCCTAGGGTGTCCTGGTGCCATGTGCACTTATGGACATCCTTATGCTGGAACATGGTGTTTGTGATGGACAAACTGTGGTTCGCACAGAAGTCCAACAACATCACACCGCACGGGTTCAGATCGGGGAGGCCGTTCCTCCCAATCACGCCCCTCCAGGTCACACTGTCATTGCCCACATGGGCGTTGAAGTCTCCCAGCAAAACGACAGAGTCACCAGTTGGGGTGCTCTCCAGCACCCCTCTGATGAACTCCAGGAAGGCTGGGTACTCTGAACTGCCGTTTGGCGCGTACGCACAAACGACAGTCAGGACCCTTTCCCCAACCCGAAGGCGTAGGGAAATGACCCTCTCGTTTACCGGGGATGACTCCAACACAGAGGCACCGAGCCGGGGGGCTATTAATAAGCCCACACCAGCTCGCCGCCTCTCCCCTGCAGCAACTCCAGAGTAGAACAAGGTCCAACCCCTCTCGAGGAGTTTGGATCCAGAACCCAAACTGTGGGTCGAGGTGAGTCCGACTATATCTAGTCGGAATGTCTCAACCTCTCTCACAAGTTCGGGCTCCTTCCCCGCCAGAGAAGTGACGTTCCATGTCCCAAGAACCAGATTTGGCCGCCGAAGACCAGGTCGCCTAGGTGCCCGCCCTCGACCGCCACCCAAAACGCAATGCACCGGACCCTTATGCTTGCCCCCGCAGGTGGTGGGTCTACGGGGGGGAGATCCCGTGTGGCTTCTTCGGGCTGAGCCCGGCCGGGTCCCACGGGTGAAAGCCCGACCACCAGACGCTCGCCTGCGAGCCCCTCCCCCAGGCCTGGCTCCAGGGTGAGGCTCCGGTATCCCACTTCCGGGCGAGGTGCGGTCTCTCCTCGCTTTCACACCCCTGTACATTAATTTTGTTGAATAGGTTTTTATTCATGTGTGGGTATTTTTCGAATTTAGACATACCAATTTCCCCCCAAAAAAAAGACAGATTAATTAATAAAATAAATTAATTTTAAAATAATATGGGAAATAATCACATCTATTAATTTTGTTGATTTTTTTGCGTGGATATTTTTGAATTCAGACATACTAATTGCTAAATAAATATTACAATAGATTGATTAATACAATAAAATAAATGAATCCCAAAGTCACATATATTAAGTTTGTTTGATAGGTTTTTAAAATGTGCGGATATTTTCAAATTTACATACAAAATACCGTAATCAAATAAAATAAATGAAATGAATAAAAAAATAATATGGGAAATAATCACAGACGTTAATTTTGTTGATTTTTTTTTTATTTGTGAATATTTTTTTTTATTTAGACATACTATATGCTAAATAAATACAAAAAATTTAATAAATGAGTTAATAAAATAAAATAAATGACTAAAAAAAGGGAACTAATCAGGTAAATTCATTTAGTAGATTTTTTAATGTGGATATTGTCGAATTAGACATGCTAATTACCAAATAAATAATTTAACAGATTCATAAGAGAATAAAAGGAATAAAAAAATAATAAGGGATGCAATCACATATATTAATTTTGTTGAATTTTTTTGTTTTTGAATGTGTGGATATTTTAGAATTTAGACATACTAATTGCTAAATAAATAATGTCATAGATGAATTGATAAAATAAATGAATATGGGAAATAATCACATGCATGTGGATATTTTAAAATGTATACACACTAATTGCTATACAAATAAAGTAATAAATGAATTAATAAAACAAATGAATAAAATAATATGGGAAATAATGACATAATTTAAGTTTTTAATGTGTAGATATTTTAGAATGTAGACACACTAATTGCTAAATGCATAATGTCATAAATGAATGAATCAAATAAATTAATACAATAATATGGTAAATAATCACAGAAATTACGTTTTTTTTATGTGTGAGTATTTTAGAATTTAAACATTTTGCTAAATAAATAAAACTGCACTGTGTACATTCCATACAGAAACATTCATTTCCACTCATCCTGACCCTGATTTGATTTATAAGCAAACGTAGCGACTAAAAACAAACAAATATTTGTGATAGTAACTAAAAACCCTAATCTGGCGCCACCTTCCGGACAACCTGTTCGGCGTCATCCAAACACAGTTGACGTCTGCTGTAGCAAAAAAAAAACAATAATAAATGAATAAATCGACGAGAAGTGGAATAAATGCCAGTGATGAACATTAATAGCTTAATTGAACACGCTTGTGTACATGATCAGCGTTACCATTCCTCAAAAAAGGGACTGAAAAGGTGAAACGTTTCAAATGAAAGGTAGGCGGGCACTTTAGGTGCTAAAACGGAGCGTTTTCTGTCCTCTTGTGGCCATTACTGTTACTGCAACCGGTGCTGGCTGTAGAAACTTAGAATTATTATCGCTACTAATACTTGTATTATTCTTATTATTAATCAGTGACAAAGTAAACGAGGCACATGATAGCGATTTAATATTACATTTAATAATAATACGTGAAAATGCGATGCCTCTGTTGTTGTGAAAGCGGATTACCCGCGTGACCTTTTTCTGTCACGTGTTCACGGGACCTCGTCATCTGGAACATAGCGACTGCTTTCACAGCAGATGAGAGGCCGCTTGGCATTTAAAGAGAGCGCGGCGACGGGAGGTCTCTCGCGTGGTGTTGAGATAATCAGCAGGTGTCCTAACTAAGTAAGGCTTAAGCTGCACTGGGTCTTGTTTAATAAGCACTTAAAGAGCTTCCACAGGCAGGCCTGCGAGGCTCACGCGGCCGCAAAAACATACAGGAGCGCATCACTTGCTATCCAGGCGAGGGAAAAGTCATTAACGAGACCTTGTGTTTTATTGTTTATTATTATTTTGGAGTTTTTTATGTTGAACTTGTTTTCACACCTCTATAACATCACTTTAAAGTTACCTGTACAACTTTTATGGTGGCCGTTTGACCCTGGAACAGATGATTTCTACTATTGAGAGACATACAAATACATACAAAAAAAAAAAAAGAAAAAATGGTAGTGCACATTTTTTAATGTTTCAAAATTTTATTTAATTAAAAAAAATTAACTTAAATTTAAAAAAAATATTAAAAATAAATGTATAAGAACTCCTGAACATAGAAAATATTACAGCATATTACATATATTCTATTAACATATATTATATTACAATATATCAAATAATATTCTATATTATTACTATATTATTATGATGTGAGAAAAAATGGCAATTTAGTTGTTTATTTTCTGAATAAATAACAGTAACATTTAATAACACTGAATATGCTCAACAAATAATGTGTGGACCGGCATTCCACAGGCCACAACCTGATCAACTCTGTGCCAAGGAGATGTTTGGCCTTTTATTGGGGCCAGCCGAAGGCACACGCTCACGTCAGGGGGTGCCCAAAGTGTTTTTTTTATTGGCACATTCGAAAAATATGATTTAACAAGAAAACTTAAAATAAAACAATATAAATAATACAAACAATATAAATAATATAAAAAACAGCAACAGCAATAATGCAAAAATCAGCATAAATTTTTTTATTATATTTACATTTTGGGAAAATTAGGTTGTGAAAAAAGTTATAATGTTACAATAATAAGGTCAAAATATTATGGGAATAAAGTCATAATTACAAGATGAAAAAATTACAAGAACAAAGTTGAAATAGATGAAAAACATTTTTTTTTACAAGAATGAAGTCAAAATATTTAGAAAATGTTGTATTTTATTTTAAAAATAAAAAATGTTGCAGTTTTATTAGAATAAACTTGTAATATTATGATATAATAATGTCATTTTAGTAGCATAGAGTTGAAATATGAGAGAAAAAATATAGTATATAGTTATCTTTTTTAAGTTGTAATACTATGAAAAAAAATAAGTTGTAAATTTTGGGAAATTCCTGAAAAAGGTTGGGGAAAAACTTATGGGCATAATATAATATAATAAATATCATAAATATAATATAATATAATATAATATAATATAATATAATATAATATAATACAACACAATACAATCTCTTGGCTAGGCTTCGCGAACGAAGATTTTAGGGGCATTGACCACGTCTAGCACAGGCGCGCTGGTGGCTGACAAGGCCGTTTCCTAACAGGCACACTCGGCCACAGCGGGGGCAGGGGAATGACGAATCTGGAGCTGGTGCTGTGACTGCACGGTTCATTCTCCTACTGCGCTTCTCTTCGATGGCAGCCCTACGGTTGCGCTCAAAGGAGGAGACTGACTGGTGGACAGCGCGCCACCAAGCCCCCCGGTCGGCAGCTTGGACTGACCACTGTCGATGGTCGATGTGGCAGGTAGACAGGGATTTTGTAAATAAAAAGATTTTTTCAATACAATACAATACAATACAATACAATATAATACAATATAATATAATATTATGGGAATAAAGTCAAAATTACAAGAAGAAAAATGCACAAGAATGAAGTTGAAATAGTTGGGAAAAAAACAGCTGTCATTTTACAAGAATCAAGTCAAAATATTAAGAGAAAAAAGTTGTATTTTAAAAAGAAAAAGTTCTAATTTTTTTTAATGAAGTTTTAATATTATGAGGAAAATAATGTCATTTTAGTAGCATAGACTTGAAATATTAGAGAAAACACACGTTATTTTTTGTAAAAGTCATAATACTATGAGAAACAAAAAGTTGTCATTTTTGGAAAATTAGGTTGAGAAAAAAAGTTACAATATTTTGAGAACAAAGTCATAATTACAAGAAGAAAAATGCACAAGAATGACGTTGAAATAGTTGGAAAATTAAAAAAAAAACAGCTGTAATTTTAAAAGAATAAAGTCTAAATATGAAGAGAAAAAAGTCATAGTCTAATGAGAAAAAACTTCACAATTTTGCTGGATTAAACTTGTAATATTACGAGAAAAATTATGTCATTTTAGTAGCATAGAGTTGAAATATTAGAGAAAAATTTTCTAAATGTTGTAATTCTATGAGAAACAAAAAAATAAATGAAGTTGTCATTTTTTGGGAAATTAGTTTTGGGAAAAAGTTAGAGCAATACAGGAATAAAGTCCAATTATTATGGGAATAAAGTCCAATTATTACGGGAATAAAGTCCAATTATTATGGGAATAAAGTCCAATTATTACGGGAATAAAGTCCAATTATTACAGGAATAAAGTCCAATTATTACGGGAATAAAGTCCAATTATTACAGGAATAAAGTCCAATTATTACAGGAATAAAGTCCAATTATTACGGGAATAAAGTCCAATTATTACAGGAATAAAGTCCAATTATTACGGGAATGAAGTCCAATTATTACGGGAATAAAGTCCAATTATTACAGGAATAAAGTCCAATTATTACGGGAATAAAGTCCAATTATTACAGGAATAAAGTCCAATTATTACAGGAATAAAGTCCAATTATTACGGGAATAAAGTCCAATTATTACAGGAATAAAGTCCAATTATTACAGGAATAAAGTCCAATTATTATGGGAATGAAGTCCAATTATTACGGGAATAAAGTCCAATTATTACGGGAATAAAGGCCAATTATTACAGGAATAAAGTCCAATTATTACGGGAATAAAGTCCAATTATTACAGGAATAAAGTCCAATTATTACGGGAATAAAGTCCAATTATTACAGGAATAAAGTCCAATTATTACAGGAATAAAGTCCAATTATTACGGGAATAAAGTCCAATTATTACAGGAATAAAGTCCAATTATTACGGGAATGAAGTCCAATTATTACGGGAATAAAGTCCAATTATTACAGGAATAAAGTCCAATTATTACGGGAATAAAGTCCAATTATTACAGGAATAAAGTCCAATTATTACAGGAATAAAGTCCAATTATTACGGGAATAAAGTCCAATTATTACAGGAATAAAGTCCAATTATTACAGGAATAAAGTCCAATTATTATGGGAATGAAGTCCAATTATTACGGGAATAAAGTCCAATTATTACGGGAATAAAGGCCAATTATTACAGGAATAAAGTCCAATTATTACGGGAATAAAGTCCAATTATTACAGGAATAAAGTCCAATTATTACGGGAATAAAGTCCAATTATTACAGGAATAAAGTCCAATTATTACAGGAATAAAGTCCAATTATTACGGGAATAAAGTCCAATTATTACAGGAATAAAGTCCAATTATTACAGGAATAAAGTCCAATTATTACGGGAATGAAGTCCAATTATTACGGGAATAAAGTCCAATTATTACGGGAATAAAGTCCAATTATTACAGGAATAAAGTCCAATTATTACAGGAATAAAGTCCAATTATTACGGGAATAAAGTCCAATTATTATGGGAATAAAGTCCAATTATTACGGGAATAAAGTCCAATTATTACAGGAATAAAGTCCAATTATTACGGGAATAAAGTCCAATTATTACAGGAATAAAGTCCAATTATTACAGGAATAAAGTCCAATTATTATGGGAATGAAGTCCAATTATTACGGGAATAAAGTCCAATTATTACGGGAATAAAGTCCAATTATTATGGGAATAAAGTCCAATTATTACAGGAATAAAGTCCAATTATTATGGGAATAAAGTCCAATTATTACGGGAATAAAGTCCAATTATTACAGGAATAAAGTGATAATTACAAGAAGACAAATGTACAAGAATAAAGTTGAAATAGTTGGAAAATAAATGTTAAAAAACAGCTGTCATTTTACAAGAATAATACAAAATATTAAGAAAACCAAGTTGTATTTTAAGAATTAAAAAGTTATGTGAATTAACTAGTAATATTTTAAGGAAAATAATGTCATTTTAGTAACAAAGACTTGAAATATTAAAAAATGTTTTGGAAAAAAAGGTTATTTTTGTTAAAGTCGTAACACTGAGAAACAAAAGAAAAAGAAAAACATAAAGTTATCATTTTGGGAAATTAGGTTGGGGAAAAATGTCTAATAATATGGGAATAAAGTTCAAATATTAGGAGAGGGAAAGACGGGTTCAACTTTTTGTCTGTTTTTGTGAGTTTTTCCTGTCATTTCTGCACAAGTGACCCCCGCATGGCCCCTTTATACAAGATACAAGATACAAGAGAGTTTTATTGTCATGTGCATAGTAAAACAGCAGTTATACCATGCAATGAAAATCTTATTCTGTTCATTCTCCCAAGAAAAGAAAGAAAACAAATGAAAGAATAAGAACATAAGAAACATAAACACATAAACATATATACATATACGTTATGACAACGTGGTCTGGCTGTGATGTACTGTAGCTGTGCTGCCTGCGTCTGCGGGGATCACTCGTCCACTGGGAGATGATTGATCACCTGACCAGACAGATCCCAGCTTACCTTCAGCACTCGCTGCTTGAGAACAGAAGGATTGTCTGCCTTCTCCTCGGGGACTCTCGTCTGACTCACATTATTCGGAGGCCTCCACCGCATTAGTTCTGCATTGGCCTTGTTTTGGGTTGTAATATTTTGGAGGTACGACGCAGAGTCAAGCGGAGTCAAGGCCATCATTTGCGTGAAGAGGAGACAAAGGGAAGCATGGGAGTGCAAAAGGAGGATGTGGAAATGTTCCTCAAAGGGAATCCGGCATTTGCCAAAGAGTACTTTGCCAGGAAGATGGACCAAAGCTCCATATCCAAGGTGTCGGCACTCCCGGAGAAGCAGGTGGACTTCAGCCAGTTTCAGGAGCTCAGCCAGGTACAATTTCCAGCATCATCCTACTAAGAAAACTAGCATGGAGTCTTAAAGATCCGTCAACCCTTTTTTTCCAGGTGGAGGAGAGCCGAATCATGTATGACCTCATCACAGACATGCAGGAGAACATCAACATGGAAAAAGTGGTCTTCAAGATCCTCAAAAGAATAAGCGCCCTCATCCACGCCGACCGCTGCAGCTTGTTCATGTACCGGCAGAGGAACGGCGTCGGCGAGCTGGCCACCAGGCTCTTCAACGTGCAGACCCAGTCTGAGCTGGACGACTGCGTGGTGCCGCCCGATTCTGAGATCGTCTACCCGCTGGACATAGGGATAGTGGGCCACGTAGCCCAGACCAAGAAAACTGTTAATGTAAAGGATGTTAAAGAGGTAAGTGGAATGATCCCCACTGCCTGCACTTCACAGTGCTACCACCAGGTGGCGACAAAATTGACACAAGGTTTTCCCCTCGTATGTACTCGCTACTAAAATCTAACATCTCAGCCAACATGTGTTGAAAAACACTTCAATTACTTTCCAAAAGGCTCTTATTTTCGCTTATACAATCGGTAAAATTTAAGACCAAGATGCTAGCAGTAAAAATGCGCACCGCTGTCTTCGCGGCTGTTACTTCCTGGGTGAGAAAACGAAGAAGAAGCTAACTACGCGAAGAAGAAGCAGACGCGGAAGTAAATTTGCACAGGTGGTGATGTGAAAGTCTGGAAACACTCCAAGTGACTTGGAAAAAGGCGACGAAAATGAACACTACGAATGTTCTTGGACAAAGTCGAAGAAGACGGTAACGAAGAATAAAGTACAGAAGAATAAATAAAGTTAACTAAAAGGGGATATTTTAGTTTACACGACAAGTTAGCAAGTATGGTTAAGTCGCTCCAAGATGGATGTGATCGTACTTCTGAACACTTTGACAGACAAGATAACAGCGTCTTAAAGCCGCCCAGCTATGCTTGACAAGCGAAGGTTTAAATCCCCTGACAGACATAATCCATTTATTTGCAACTCCACTCCACTGGATTAGACAGCCCCCTTGTATTTAGTCAGCAGTAATGTACAACTCATCTAGTTTAGCATCTCCCATGCATTCTGCAGAGTGGGGGTGTCCAAAGTGCGGCCCGGGGGCCATATGCACCCGGTTGATGGTTTTTTTTGGTGGCCTGCGGCACATTGTAACTATATAATTCAACAAGAAAACTTAAAAAATATGTATCTTTTTTATTTCACGAGGAATTTTACATGAATGAAGTCAAAATATAAAGATAAAAAAGTTGTAATCTATAATGAGAAATAGTTGTCATGTTTACGACAATAACAAAGTGATAATATGAGGCTGTTTTTTCCCCCACAAGTCATAGTATTATGTAGCACAAATAAAGTTGTAATTTTTGGGAACTTAGGTTAGATCGATTGAAAGCCCTGAGAACAGAATAAAGTCAAAATATTATGGGAATAAAGACATAATTCCAAGAAAAAAAATGATACGACTACAATTGGAAAAAACAGCTGTAATTTTACAAGAATAAAGTCAAAAAATGAACACTTTCAATACCAAAGACCTGAATGAGCAATCCCAAAGTCTTAGATGCAACTGCACTCTAAAGGATGTCATTTTACAGCAGTTTTAAGCCACAAAAACGGCAACAAGATGGCAGATGTAAGCTCGGCATGTGAATTTGAATGGGGAAAAAACACACACGGCAGCAAGGAGGAAGTGGAAGAGCGAGGAGGAGGGGAATTTTAGCGCATGCGCGCACACATGCACGCACACACAGTTTGGTTCCAAATATGAAAATTATTATTAGTTCATGGTGTTATATTTATAAATGATTTTGATGTATAAAACAACCCCTATTTGTGTTGTTTATGTTGTGGTATAGTTATTTAAGCTATTATTTAAGCAAAACATTTTTGCGTCAGAGTGAAAGTTATGCTTGAATTGTAGCTGGTTTTTTCTCTATTTTTTAGTTGGGAACTGATATTTTCCTGAAACTTGCCTATGTTCTACTGCTGATTATTAAAGAACGGAAAAAGGTACAGTGGTATGAAAAAGTATCTGAACCTTTTGGAATTTCTCACATTTCTGCATAAAATCACCATCAAATGTGATCTGATCTTTGTCAAAATCACACAGATGAAAAAACTGTGTTTGCTTTAACTAAAACCACCCAAACATTTATAGGTTTTTATATTTTAACGAGGATAGCATGCAAACAATGACAGAAAGGGGGAGGAATAAGTAACTGAACCCTTACATTTAATATTTTGTGGCCCCCCTTTGGCAGCAATAACTTCAACCAGACACTTCCTGTAGCTGCAGATCAGTCTGGCACGTCGATCAGGACTAACCTTGGCCCATTCTTTTCTACAAAACTGCTTTAGTTCAGTCTGATTCCTGGGATGTCTGGCATGAATCGCTGTCTTGAGGTCATGCCACAGCATCTCAATGGGGTTCAAGTGTGGACTTTGACTTGGCCACTCCAGAACGTGTATTTTGTTCTTCTGAAACCATTCTGAAGTTGATTTACTTCTGTGTTTTGGATCATTGTCTTGTTGCAGCATCCATCCTCTTTTTAGCTTCAACTGTCTGACAGACGGCCTCAGGTTTTCCTGCAAAACATCCTGATAAACTTTTGAATTCATTTTTCCATGAATGATTGCAAGTTGTCCAGGCCCTGAGGCAGCAAAACAGCCCCTAACCATGATGCACCCTCCACCATGCTTCACGGTGGGGATGAGGTGTTGATGTTGGTGAGATGTTCCATTTTTCCTCCACACATGACGTTGTGTGTTCCTCCCAAACAATTCAACTTTGGTTTCATCAGTCCACAAAATATTTTGCCAAAACTTCTGTGGAGTGTCCAAGTGCCTTTTTGCGAACATTAAACGAGCAACAATGTTTTTTTAGACAGCAGTGGCTTCATCCGTGGAGTCCTCCAATAAACACCATTCTTGGCCATTGTCTTACATATAGTTGATGTGTGCACAGAGATATTGGACTGTGCCAGTGATTTCTGTAAGTCTTTAGCAGACACTCTAGGGTTCTTTTTTACCTCTCTGAGGATTCTGCGCTGAACTCTTGGCGTCATCTTTGGTGGACGGCCACTCCTTGGGAGAGAAGCAACGTTGCCAAACTCTCTCCATTTGTAGACAACTTCTCTGACTGTCGATTGATGAACATCCAGACTTTTAGAGATGGTTTTGTATCCTTTCCCAGCTTTATACAAATCGATAATTCTTGATCGCAGGTCTTTAGACAGCTCTTTTGAGCGAGCCATGGTGCACATCAGACGATGCTTCTCATCAAGACAATTCTTACCAATTCTGTGTGTTTTATAGTGGGCAGGGCGGCTTTAAACCACTCATCAGTGATTGGGCACACACCTGACTTGAATTGTTTGGTAAAAATTGGTTTCAATTGCTCTTTAAGTCTCCTTAGGCAGAGGGTTCAGTTACTTATTCCTCCCCCTTCTGTCATTGTTCAAGATTCAAGATTCAAGATTCAAGATTCAAGAGAGTTTTATTGTCATGTGCATGGTAAAACAGCAGTTATACCATGCAATGAAAATCTTATTCTGTTCATTCTCCCAAGAAAAGAAAGAAAACAAATGAAAGAATAAGAACATAAGAAACATAAACACATAAACATATATACCAATAAATTAAGCAACAACAACAGACGAGACATTAATACAAGTAAATAATACAAATAAATAAATAAATAAAGTGCTATGAGTGTGTGCGTGTGTTGCGTGCGGCGTGTGCGAGTGCTTCGTTGAGGAGCCTGATGGCCTGTGGGTAAAAACTGTTTGCCAGCCTTGTTTGCATGCTATCCTCATTAAAATATGAAAACCTATAAATGTTTGGGTGGTTTTAGTTAAAGCCGACACTGTTTTTTCATCTGTGTGATTTTGACAAAGATCAGATCACATTTGATGGTGATTTTATGCAGAAATGTGAGAAATTTCAAAAGGTTCAGATACTTTTTCATACCACTGTAGAAACAAACTTTTTTTTTTCTGATGAAAGACGGGAGTTTAATCTTTCTTTTGGTATCTTCCATGTATATATAACATAGAACACAATATTTTGTGTGCCTTGAAAATCAGTCAAAATTATCATCTTAAACGGCCGGGACTGAACGGGTGTAATTTTGAAAAATGTCTGGGATTGAATGAGTTAAGTTAAGAGGAAAAAAAAGACATATCTAAAAACAAAAAAGGTGCAATTTTATTCTAAGAAAAAATAATGTCATTTTAGTGGCATAAATCTGAAATATTAAACAAAGACACTGTTGTTTTTAAACATCGTAATACGAAAACAAAGTTGTAATTTTTGAGGAATTAGGTTGCGGAAAAAGCCACAAAGTTCCAAGAATAAAGTCAAAATATGGGAATGAAGTCATAATTATGAGAAGAAAAAACATACAAGAATAAAGTTGAAAAAGTTGGAGAACAGCAAAAATGGAAAAAAAACAGCTGAAATTGTATGAGAATAAAATCAAAATATTTTAGATATAAAAGGAATATTCTAAAAGAATAAACTTGTAATATGAGGAAAAATAATGTCATTTTAGTAGCAAAGAGTTTAAATAGAGAAAGCTGATGTTTTGTTAAGGTCATAATATGAAAAATAAAGTTGTCACTTTTGGAAAATTAGGTTGTGGAAAAAAGATGAAAATATACTAGAATAAAGTCGATACAGTTCGAGAATAAAAAAAAAAACAAGCTGAAATGGGAAAAAAAACAGGTGTAATTTTATGTGAATGAAGTGAAAACATGAAGAGAATAAAGTCATATTATAACAAACAAATGTTGCAATTTAATGAAAATAAACTTTTTGTATTATGTGTCAAAATGATGTCATTTTAGTCAGAGATTTGGAATATTAACGAGAAAATACATGACTTTTAAAAAAAAAGTTGTAATATTATAAGAAACAAAATAAGGTTGCAATTTTTGGAAAATTAGCTTGGGGGGAAAAAGTTGTGATTTTATGGGAATAAAGTCATCATATCACATAAAGACCATTTATGAAAATGATTTAAGAAGAAAGTTCGGAATATTTGGAAAATGAAGAAAAACCCAACAAAATGGGTAAAACAGCACCTCGAGCTATGCTGATATTAATAAAGATCTTTTTCTCCTATATCACAAAGCTGACATGTATATACTTGTACATTTCAAGAAAAACTACAAGTACATACATACGTAACTTCTTAGCATATTCATAACAAAATCTCAAAGTGGCCCTTGCATCCTTTCATTTGACACGATGTGGCCCTCACTGGACAGTGTGGACACCCCTGCTGTATGTGTGTGTAGGAGATACAGTAGCTGGAGTGTGTCTATGATATTTATCAAAAGTACAGTACCTGTACATAAGTAGCTTTGTTTCACTGTTTGGAACCACAGCAACTACGTGATGTTCTACAACGAGGCACAAAAACGCTGCTTACTGTCTTTCTTGTCACGATACGGACTTAAATCCTCGCCTTTTCCCGTCTTTCAGAACCAGTACTTCAGCTCCTTCGTGGACAGCCTGACCGAGTACGAGACCAGGAACGTCCTGGCCACGCCCATCCTCAACGGCAAAGACCTGGTGGCCGTCATCTTGGCGCTCAACAAGACCACGGGCCCGCATTTCACAAGCGAGGACGAGGATGTACGTGTGCGTGCGTCTAGGCGTGCAGTTGCAGCGGCGGGCGTAACGTTTCTTTGCCTCTTTTGCTCTTGCAGCTCTTTTTAAAGTACCTGAAAATCGCCACCTTGAACCTGAAGATCTACCACCTGAGTTACCTGCACAACTGCGAGACACGTAAAGGACAGGTACACGTCACCGTCTGACTTTGTTTGGTAGTCGAGACACGCACCGTTTATGAGGTACACCTGCACAGTCGTATTTGATCCAGCCTAAGGCTGTGTCGACCTTTACGAAGATAATCATGCTCACGGTTTTTGGTCTGCAGGGGTGTAGAATACACATTCATGATTCAATTTAAGATTTACATATTCATATTTTCAACATGTGGTTCCGCCTTGAGCTCCAAAGTGAAATAAATACATAAATACATGTTAAACACATCATCTTGTGCAGGGGCGTCAAACTCGTTTTCACCGTAGGCCACATCGCAGCTATGGCTACCCTCGGGGGGCCACCTGGATCTGTGAAACCATATTCATGTCATGATGAAAAGGCTTCTTGAGACGTCATCTGTACTTCGGTGAAGAAAGTGTCGGACGTTTCGCTCCTCATCCGAAGAGCTTCGTCAGCGAAATAATAAGTGCTGGTAGCCTAGGCCTTAAATACAGTAGGAGTGGGCGGATTTGGTGTGCCAACACCCTCCTCCTATTGGTACCCATCATTGAATCGGAATGGTGGTTTGAGGTTTAATTTGGACCCTGTGTTCAGCAGGTTACTGAGACCAAAACCCACAGCTCTTAGTCTTGCAAATGAGGTGAAGCCAGGGCCGAGCCAGAACAATAGATGCTAACGAGCCAGTATCAGAGTCGTTCATACCCAACTCAGGGAGCGACACTTCCCTTTTATCGGAGGTGTTAATAGCAGGAAAGGATTAGACCACTACTCCTCCCAGGCTTAGTGTAACGAACCAATAGGAGGAGGGTGTTGGCACACCAATTCCGCCCACTCTTACTGTATTTAAGGCCTAAGCTACCAGCACTTGTTAGTTCGCTGACGAAGCTCTTCGGATGAGGAGCGAAACGTCCGATACCTTCTTCACAGAAGTACAGATGACGTCTCAAGAAGCCTTTCCCTCGATGGACAACTCCTGTACGACTGAGAGCCTACACAGATTCATGTCATGATATTGTAACACGTTTGATTATTATTAGGGGTGCACGATAATTACCAGGACGATACGAGGGAATTATGATGTCGTACAAATAAATCCATTAACATTAAAGATAGTGCAGATAACCGATCGTTTAAAAAAAACGCGCCAATGAGGCGAGATTACCCGTACTGTGCAGCTGAGCAAATCAAGCGCTCCTTTTTTCTCCTGCCTGTGACGGTAACGGCCTGTTGTAACTTCCCTGAGCAAACATTCGCTTTCCGAGGAAGACATTTCGAGTGCTAGTTGTACCAAATCCTCCGTGATGAGGAGAAATAAAAACCTTGAGAACACAAAAAAACTTATCAGCCATCTGAAACGCCAGCGCTGCTGCATCTGAAAAGTGCAAAAGGTTTGCCAGAGACCTCCGTAGCGGCACACCGGCTGCTCAGAGCGTGTGCCCGAATATAGTGCACGTTGCTGGGCCATGCC
The DNA here is from genome assembly GCF_027744805.1 of Dunckerocampus dactyliophorus. NCBI lineage: Eukaryota > Metazoa > Chordata > Actinopteri > Syngnathiformes > Syngnathidae > Dunckerocampus > Dunckerocampus dactyliophorus. The sequence goes on along the minus strand of NC_072835.1, from coordinate 2,603,061 downwards.
AGGTGACTCCCTCCGATCTATATTGTGGTTCTCCTGATCATACAAGTAGTCATGTGGTAGTAGTCATGTCATGATATTTGGTTAGGACAGATCAACAACAGGTACACTTGGTCAAATCCTAATTTGTTCCAGTCATTCTTACCTCCAGGTGCGCACAAACTGCACTTGAATCTTACATTTTTTTAAAGTAGACATTAAAAAGTTATCAGTTATCGGTAGCATGTCGGTCTTGAAAGAAAGTCAGCTGGGCTAGGCTCGAGCATACCCCCGCGGCCCTAGTGAGGACAATCAAATAAATAAATCAATAAAAGTGTCTTTTTGACATGCACTATTCCCTGGCTTAAAATGATACGGCTGACGGGATCCACTTGTCGCTAGGCAGTTTTTGGAAACGCTGATCAGATTGCACAGGTGTACCTAAATGCTGTCTGTGTGTGTTAATGGTTTTAATGGAGTGATTCCTAAGTGTGTGTGTGTGTGTGTGTGTGTGTGTGTGTGTGTGCGCGCGCATCCCAGTTGCTGCTGTGGTCAGCCAACAAAGTCTTCGAGGAGCTGACCGACATCGAGCGGCAGTTCCACAAGGCCTTGTACACCGTGCGCGCCTACCTCAACTGTGACCGCTACTCTGTGGGTTTACTCGACATGACAAAGGAGAAGGTGACCGCTCTTTGTCTCCGCATCACATATCCTGCGTCGTCTTTGTCGTCTTCTTTTGTTTCTTTTAAGAGCATGTTTTTCTGTTTCTGTCCTCCAGGAGTTCTTTGATGTGTGGCCAGTGTTGATGGGCGAGCAGCCACCTTACGCTGGGCCGGTAACGCCCGATGGAAGGGTATGCAGCGATTCATTTATCAAACAACATTTTAGTTCTTTTTTCTAATGACAAAATTCTAATGACATTTTTGAATTACTCGAACAGGAAGTGAACTTTTACAAAGTGATTGATTATATATTACATGGGAAGGAGGAGATCAAAGTCATACCGTAAGTAAAACGTATTTACTTTCAGTAGGTAGGGGTAGTAAGAATGATAACACAGTCACGGCATTATTATTACGATCATACAGAAAGTCCATATAATCTTACTTACTTGCTTACTTACTTACATGTTTGTTTACCACCGTATTTAATGTTATTTTTTTAATTATAGTACAATTTGCATTTTCATACATTTTTTTACAGGATTATTTATTTATTTATTTAATTTTTATTTTAAGTTCAATTAATTGCAAAAATAATAACAAAGGAAAAGAAAAATATGTTTTATACCTCTAGTAAATAAAATATAATAATAATAATAATAATAATAATAATAATAATAATAATAATAATAATAATAATAATAATAATATAGTAAAAATAATAATAATATAATAATAACTAGCAATGTTATACAAATATTGAGTTATAAAATTATTAATATTAAATATTAATATTACATATTAATATTAAATATTAAGTGTGATTAGTTTGACTGTTTTTTTTACATGATTTATTTTTTATTTATGTATGTTTCATGATCATCATAAAGAAACATAAAAATACATTTAATAATGTATATATACAGTAGTAATAGAATAATATTAATAATATAGTAATAATAATAATAATAATATAATAATGAATAACAATTTAAACATTTTTAAGAATAATATTTATTGTTTTTTGACATGATTTATTTTTTTCATTTTTTTTAATTTTATGTTAGTGATTTTAAAAATGAATAACAAAGAAAAATAAAACTACATTTTATAACAGCTAAAGTAAATACAGTATAATAATAATAGTAGTAGTCATAATAATAAATAAATGTTTAGCAATTTCATTTTTGAACACATGATTAGTTTTATTGTTTTGACTTATTTTTATTTATTTTCAATTGAAAAAAAAAATTTCAATAGAAAAATTCATAATAAAAACTATAGTATTTATAACTATAGTAAATAATATATATATATTTATATGATACTAAATAAAATATAATAATAATAATAATAATAATAACAATTTAATCATGTAATTACATTTTTAAAATGTATGATCAGTTTTATTGTATTTATTTTTACTGAAATAATTGTTTTATTTAATATTGATTAATTAATAATGTTCATATTAATAAGTAATATTTATTTTATTTGTGTTTATTTTATTATTTATTTTATTTTTATTTGTATTGATTGATAAATTTTTGATTTGCACTGATTGTATGGTTTAAGTTTTGCATGCGCCTGAATGTACAAAAGAAATCCTTCTCTGGTAGTAAATTTTGTTGTTATGCAATGAAATGTGAAAAATCTGCCCTCAAATATGAATGAAATAGCAAACATATACCGGCAAAAGTGTTATCTTACAGTTTGACTGATTTTTATGTGTTTTTGCGCATAAAATACAATTCTGACCAGCTCGAGTTTCTCTACTATTGGAAACGTACTTCCCATTGCCCCCAGTGGTAGAAACTGGTTTTACTTATGTTCAACCTTGGCGGATGAAAATACATGTAGTAGTAGTAATAATAATAATAATAATTATTATTATTATTATAATAATGATGTGTGTGTTCGTAGTTGAAGATAAGGTGTTTATTTATTTCCTGTGTTGTCATGCAGCAATCCACCTGCAGATCACTGGGCCTTGAGCAGCGGCCTACCTACCTACGTCGCTGAGAGCGGCTTTGTGAGTTCCATTCCGACGTCAGGCTAGCTTAGCTATCTGAGCATTTCCCGAGCACGTCAACGCTCATGTGTTGTTTTTGCTGTTTTGTTAGATTTGCAACATCATGAACGCAGGAGCAGACGAGACCTTCGGGTTTCAGGTACGAGGTGAAAAGAGACGACCAAGAAAGATTTAAAGGACGCCGTTCACTGGCCATGAGTGCAAATGTTTGTTTGTTGTTTTTTTTTCTTGTTTATTCAGACTGAGCCCCTGGACAGCAGCGGATGGACCATAAAGAACGTTCTCTCCCTGCCGATTGTCAACAAAAAGGAAGAAATAGTGGGTGTGGCCACCTTCTACAACAGAAAAGATGGAAAGCCTTTCGACGACCAAGACGAGCAGCTCATGGAGGTATAGTCGTATCTAGAGATGTCCGATATTGTCTGCCCGTACCGGCATATGGGCAAGAAAACCGATAAGGGAGCGCCTCTATTGAGCATCCCGGTGCCGCTCGTCTCTTCTCCCAGGCTTTGACCCAGTTCCTGGGCTGGTCGGCTTTGAACACCGACACGTACGACAAGATGAACAAGCTGGAGAACCGCAAAGACATCGCCCAGGACATGGTGCTGTACCACGTTAAATGCCGCAATGACGAAATTCAAAACATCCTGGTGAGTACTTGTGTGCTTGTGTTCACCCAAGCACGGTTAGGGCAGCAGGTTGTCCAAAGTGTGGCCCAGAGGTCATTTGAAGCCTGCGGCACATTCTAAAAATATAAATGAACAAGAAAAATTAAATCAAAAAGGACAAATCTGCAGTAATTTTACAAGAATAAAGTCAAAATATTAATAGAAAAAAGTTGTAAGCTGACAAGAACATTTTTAATTTTACAAAAATGTCATAATATTATGAAAAAAATAACATTTAGGAGCATAAAACTGAAATATTGAAGACAAAAGATCATTTTTTAAAAAGTAGTAATATGAAAAATAAACAAAACACATTTTGTCAATTGATGTAACATTAAAATGTTATCATGCTGCAGCAATAAAGTCAAAATATTATGGGAATAAAGTCCCAGTTACAACAAGCTAATTTTAGAGAGGAGAAGAAAGCAAAAAAAACAACAGAAATTGAAAAAATAGCTGTAATTTTAGAAGAATGAATTTTACAATAATAAATTCCAAATATTAAAAAGAAAAAAGTCGTATTCTGACGAGAAAGGTTGTACTCCAACTCGTAATATTATGAGGAAAAATAATGTCATTTTAGTAGAAAAAAGTTCAAATATTGTAAAACTGTGTTATTTTCTAAAAGTTGTCATATTTGAAATAATAATAATAATAATTTTAAATAGGTGGGGAATAAAGTTATAATTAAAAAAATGTACAAAAAGAAAGTTGAAATCGTTGGGAAAAAAACCCTGAAATGGAATAAACTGTAATTTGACAAGAATAAAGTCCAAATATGATGAGAATAAAGTCCTAATTTTGAGAGGGAAATGTACTGGAAGAAAGTTGAACTCCAGTAATTCATAACAGTTTATGGCGGTTAACGGGTTCCATAGCAGACCATGTTAAGTACATACCCGTAAAGTAGGATTCAATATTAATAAATGGAATATTTTCTTAGTTATGGCATAGAAAACCTGTTTACCACCTTCTAAATATGCTTTTTGTAACATGGTTAGAGCCCTCAAGACATGAAATAACACCCCTATAGTCACCTTCACACTCCTATTACCCAATATAGTAGACATAATAAGAGAAAATAAGACAGTATCGACATAAATAAGATAACATAGACAAGTGGCCAATGTAGAATACAGTATTACACTCAAGAATAAGTACAGTTTGCTTAAATATGCATGAATGACGGGCTGTGTTCAAACAGTGATCTTTCCTTAACTAATTGATGAATTCATTGGTCTAGACAGGGAGCGATAATCCAACCGCAATATGGCGAGAGATTCCTGTACTTGCAAAATGCAAAAAAACCCAAAAAACTCTGGACACCCGTGGGTTAGGGAATTGCATCATGGCTTGACTGTTTTCTACCTTCTCCCAGAACACCAAAGAGGTGTACGACTGTGAACCATGCGAGTGCGAAGAAGAGGAGCTGCTAGACATCTTGGTAAAAGACTGAAAGATTTAAGAATGAACTATTGCATGGGTTGTGCATCACGGGCACTCCTTTGGGCTGTTTTCAGAAAAAAGACCTGCCGCCTCTGATAAAGAAATTTGAGATCTACCAGTTCCGCTTTTCGGATTTCAACTGCACAGAGATGGAGCTGGTCAAGTGCGGCATACAGATGTACTACGAAGTCGGGGTGGTCAAGAAGTTCCAAATCCCTCAGGAGGTGACCACGCCCTCTTCGATGGGCCATTTTGTGTCCTTCTCGAGGTTAATTGTGCTTCCCTCCCCAAGGTGCTGGTCCGCTTCATGTACTCGGTCAGCAAAGGCTACAGAAGAATCACGTATCACAACTGGCGCCACGGCTTCAACGTGGGACAGACCATGTTCACCCTCTTGACGGTATCTGATTTAACGCCCTAAAAGGCGGTAAAAGCGCTATTCATTCATCACGCCCTCGAGGCAGGGGGTCTCAAATGGTCTCAGCCTGGGACTCACATTTTCCACTGGTCATTAAGTCGCCACCCACTTTGAGTTTGTATTATTTTTTTTACACTTTAAGTCATTTTTATTTTAGCTATTTTATAACGCTTTTATTTAAGTCATTTAAATTTTTATTTTACACATTTATGTAAGTCATTTTAATTTTTTTAAAATATTTTTTACACTTTAAGTAATTTTTTATTTTAGCTATTTTATAATGCTTTTATTGTCATTTTTATTTTTTGTTTATCTTTTACACATTTATGTAGGTCATTTTTATTTTTTGTATTATTTTTTACACTGTGTCCGTTTCATTTGAATTATTTTTTTACGCTTTTATTTAAGTCATTTTTCTTTCTTTATTTGTTTTTTACTCTTTAAGTCATTTTTAATTTGGATTTATTTATATTATTTTTTCGCTTATTGACAGGAAAAGTGCACTTAAAAAAAAAATGTTGCCCATCATCCACGAACCTGATGTGAGATATGAACACGTCTGTCTCTTTTCTGTGTTATAAAGATGTAAAAACAGCTAAAAATAGGCAGCTAAGAATGCACGTAATGTGACGCACCTATTCCGCCTAGAAAGCCTTCTGAAAAAACCTCCAAAAAGCGTCAACCACGCTCCGTTTACATCACGTGACCTGGATATTAACCAAGCTACAGCGACATTGGGCCTCATTCACGAAACGTTCTTACGCACAAATGTGTTCTTAAAGCCTTCTTACGAAAATTTTTGGCATTCACGAAACGTGTTCTCAACTCACAGTTCTTAGATGTAAGAACAAATTCTACGAACGCTCAGGAGGACTCTTACGCACAAGCAAAGCTTGCACTTTCAATGCGCAATCGCCCTCATGATGGATTTTGCAACCTGATCCCAAAAAATGTAGTGCAAATAAAATATCCCAACAATTATTTATCATCAAAACAACTAAAATATACTCCATGGATAAATATATATTCAAATCCCAATTCAGCAAAAAAAAAGGCTGGCTGGACGTGCGCTGCGCAGAGAGAGAATGTAAAGGGACCATTAGATTTATTTGCTGAAAGCCACCAATATTTGATGTCCTGCTTCAGGCTTCAGGCTTCCCTCTCTGTTCTTGCAGGTGTTCAGGATCATCAGAATAACATCGCAATGAAACGTGATGTGTCTATTGCGCACGTAGCACCCCCAGATAACGACATGCGCCCCCAGCCACGTCTTGAGCCAGAGCACGGGGCTGCTGTATTAATTAGGCAGCGTCTAATCAAATGTAACCACAGAAAAAATACATTGTCACACACAAACTATGTATTTTGACTTTATTTTTCCATCATGATTGTGTAAGTCCAGGGTGTACCCCGCCTGTCGCCCGAAGTCAGCTGGGATAGTTTCCGAAATGATTTGGTTTCTGATTGATGGCCCACCTCCCATTTCCTCCAGATCCCTCCGGTGCAGTCCAATCTTTTTTTGAGTCTATTTTAAGTCAAAACACTTCTTTTTAACCTCTGCGGTGGCGCGTTTCTCCGTGAAAACGGCATTTATGTTTCCTGCAATGGTGCTCCATGCCGACTCTTTTTGGATGGCCTGATGACCGGTGGATACACGTGAAAATAAGGTGGTCTTGTGTTCGCTCACTCCTTGTAAAAGCACCTCTATTTCAGTAGAATTGAAGTTTTTCTTTCGTTTGTTGTCCAGCTGCTCCTCAGTCTTGCCCTTGCGCGTTGCCATCTCCGCCTCCAGCTGCCTGTTGCGCACGGCACATTTTTCAAGATTCAAGAGATTCAAGAGAGTTTTATTGTCATGTGCATGGTAAAACAGCAGTTCTACTATGCAATGAAAATCTTATTCTGTTCATTCTCCCAAGAAAAGAAAGAAAACAAATGAAAGAATAAGAACATAAGAAACATAAACACATAAACATATATACCAATAAATTAAGCAACAACAACAGAAGAGACATTAATACAAGTAAATAATACAAATAAATATGTTGTTGGTATTAAATTAGTTAATTAATTAATTCATCTGTTTTTATATCTTTAGAACACACAGAAAAGTGAAAGACGTGCGTTCACGTCCCACATAAGGATTGTGGATGATGGGCAAAATTCCTCAAAAAGTGCACTTTTCCTTGATTTGGTTTGGTTTGGTTTGGTTTAGTTTATTTGAACATGAAGGTTACAATGGAATACATCTCATGAATCATTTTTTTTCACAGTTCCACATGTCCAAAAGGAGTAGGAAGAAGCAAAGCTTATTTAATCCTACCCCCCTTCCAATCTACATCATGTACAGTACATGTTTCTGTGTAGGCTCTCAGTCGTACAGGAGTTGTCCATCGAGGAAAAGGCTTCTTGAGACGTCATCTGTACTTCTGTGTAGAAGGTGTCGGACGTTTCGCTCCTCATCCGAAGAGCTTCGTCAGCAAACTAATAAGTGCTGGTAGCTTAGGCCTTAAATACAGTAAGAGTGGGCGGAATTGGTGTGCCAACACCCTCCTCCTATTGGTTCGTTACACTAAGCCTGGGCGGAGCAGTGGTATAATCCTATCCTGTTATTCACACCTACGATAAAAGGGAAGTGTCGCTCCCTGAATTGGGTATGAACGACTCTGATACTGGCTTGTTAGCATCTATTGTTCTGGCTCGGCCCTGCCTTCACCTCATTTGCAAGACTAAGAGCTGTGGGTTTTGGTCTCAGTAACCTGCTGAACACAGGGTCCAAATTGAACCTCAAACCACCATTCCGATTCAATGATGGGTTCTGTTGTTTGACAAAAATAGCTTCCTTTACTCCTCTTTCAAACCATCTGTTTTCTTTGGCCAAAATCTTTACCTCGCTGTCCTGAAAAGAGTGATTGGTAGCTTTCAGGTGTAGATGTACTGCTGATTGAGGACCACTAGCATTGTCCCTGCGATGTTGATAAAGATTTTGGCCAAAGAAAACAGATGGTTTGAAAGAGGAGTAAAGGAAGCTATTTTTGTCAAACAACAGAACCCATCATTGAATCGGAATGGTGGTTTGAGGTTCAATTTGGACCCTGTGTTCAGCAGGTTACTGAGACCAAAACCCACAGCTCTTAGTCTTGCAAATGAGGTGAAGGCAGGGCCGAGCCAGAACAATAGATGCTAACAAGCCAGTATCAGAGTCGTTCATACCCAATTCAGGGAGCGACACTTCCCTTTTATCGTAGGTGTGAATAACAGGATAGGATTATACCACTGCTCCGCCCAGGCTTAGTGTAACGAACCAATAGGAGGAGGGTGTTGGCACACCAATTCCGCCCACTCTTACTGTATTTAAGGCCTAAGCTACCAGCACTTATTAGTTTGCTGACGAAGCTCTTCGGATGAGGAGCGAAACGTCCGACACCTTCTACACAGAAGTACAGATGACGTCTCAAGAAGCCTTTTCCTCGATACAGTACATGTTGTTCACTTCCTGCATTCCATGTCATGTTTTCAGTGATAGTCAGAATAATACATAATAGATAACGGTAAGATAACCCTCCCCCCCAAAAAAAGAAAAAGAAAAAAAAATAATATATATATTTATATATATATATACACATACATTAATAATAATAATAATAATGATGACAATACTAAATAAATAAATAAAAAAGAACAAAGCTTTTTTTTTAAAACAAAACAAAGAAAAATAATTTAAAAATTAAAAAAAAAAATAATAAAAAAAAATAATAATAAAATAAAATAAAATAAAAAAAAATAAAATAACAAACCTGACAGAACAATCGGGACTCTTCTGCCTTGTATTTAGCAAACATCAACTGCTTGTATTGTTTTTTGAATTTGCTCATCTCTGTACATTGTTTGAGTTCCTTACTCAATCCGTTCCATAATTTAATTCCACACACGGAAATGCTGTGGGTTTTCAGCGTTGTTCTCGCATATAAATGTTTTAGGTTTAATTTTCCTTTAAGATCATATTTCTCCTCTCTGATTGAGAAATACTTTATTAGGTTTTTGGGTAACGAGTTGTTATTAACTTTATACATTATTCTAGCGGTTTGAAAGTGTACTAAATCTGCGAATTTTAATATCTGTGATTTTAAAAATAAAGGGTTTGTATGTTCTCTATACTTGGCATTATGAATTATCCTCACAGATCTTTTTTGCAGTACAGTGAGTGAGTGAAGATTGCTTTTGTAATTATTTCCCCATATCTCCACACAATACGTTAGATATGGTAATACTAAGGAACAGTACAGAGTGTGGAGTTATTTTTGGTCAAGAACATATTTTGCTTTATTCAATATAGAGATATTTCTCGCCACCTTTTGTTGTATATTTTTAATATTTCCAACTCATTTTTTAATCTATTACAAACCCAAGGAATTTATATTCTTCCACTTTTTCAATATCCACTCCATTAATTTGTATTTGGTCGTACGTGTCCTTTCTGCTATTACCAAATAGCATTATTTTAGTTTTACTTAAATTCAGAGATAATCTATTCTTGTCAAACCATGACTTTAATATGACCATTTCATCCTTGACCTTTTTAATGAGTTCTTGTGTGCTTTCACCAGAACAGAAAGCGGTGGTATCATCGGCGAATAAGACCAATTTTAAGTTGTTAGTTACTTTGCAAATGTCGTTAATGTACAAGTTAAACAGTTTTGGTCCCAGTATGGACCCCTGTGGTACTCCACACGTATTGTGTAGACTCCCAGATGTGTATTCTCCTAGCTTTACAAATTGTTTCCTCTTTGCTAGATAGCTTTTAACCCAATTTAAGACTGAACCTCTAATTCCGTACCTTTCTAATTTTGAAATTAAAATGTGTGATTAATTGTATCGAAAGCTTTTGTCAGATCCATGAATACTGCTGCTGCGCATCTTCTGTTGTCTATGGCAGTAGTGATTTCCTCCGTGATTTCCATCAGTGCCATAGAAGTTGAAATATTGGCTCTGTAACCATATTGACTGCTAGCCAATAATTCATTCTTATTAATAAATTTGTCCAACCTATTATTAAATAGCTTCTCCACAATTTTCGAGAATTGTGATAACAAGGAAACTGTTCGATAATTTGTAAATTGGTGTTTGTCTCCTTTTTTGAAAATTGGAACCACCTTGGCTGTTTTCATTTTGCTTGGAAATATTCCAGTCTGAAATGATAAGTTACTAATATATGTTAACGGGTCTGCGATCTCATTGATGACCCTTTTAATTGTTTCCATTTCCATTCCATGACAATCAGTTGATGTTTTTGCCTTAAAATGGTTAACAATGTCAGTGATCTCCTGACAGCATCACTTACTTTTTCCCCAACCCAATTTAAGTTCCTTTAAGTCACTTTTATTTTAATTTATCATTATTATTTTTCAAATCAACAAAATAAAACAAAATAAAGTTGCCGTTTTTAGAAAATTGGGTTGGGGAAAAAGTTCTAATATTATGGGAATGAAGACATAACATTCGAAAAAGAAAGCTGTACAAACATTATTTTTCGAAGAAAGATGAAAAATAAAACGGCAAAGACTGAAGTTGATAGTAATAGTAGGCTTTTTCACCTGTATGACAAAGCTGAGATGCACTTTTTTCATCTTAGCATATCTGACAAAATATGAATGTGGCAAAGTTGCATCCTTTCATTTTTCACGATGTGGCCCTCACTGGAAAAGGTTTGGACACCCCTGGGCTACAACAATCACCCCCCCACCCCCCCCCCCCCACCCCCCCCGGAAGGACTGATGACTGTACTAATATTTAGTTTTCGTACTAGACGGGGATGCTGAAGAGGTACTACACAGATTTGGAGGTCATGGCCATGATCACTGCTGGCTTCCTCCACGACATCGACCACAGAGGAACCAACAACTTGTACCAGGTCAAGTAAGTGATGCCTTACTCCCCCTTGCAAACTGTAAACACGTGTTTCATGCGTTCTGTTTGTTTTGAGGCGTTCCATTGAGTCTTTTGTTGCCCACAGGTCAGGCAACCCTCTGGCTAAGCTACACGGCTCCTCCATCTTGGAGCGCCACCATCTGGAGTTCGGGAAGTTCCTCTTGTCTGACGAGGTGAGAGCTGGAGACAAAATTTAGCCAAATGCTAAAACTCGTTACGTATAACTTCATTTTTTGGAACTTTAACAATGATTTTGAGTGCATGAGAAAGTGGGACCTGCTCATTTATTGCAACGTATATCGCACAACACAGCAGTGACAGAACCAATGTTGTAAAAGCAGGAAGGAGCAGCATTAAAATGCAGATACTGCCATCTTGTGGCGTTAATAATAGAAAAAGTACATCAGAAGGTTGCCTCCAGCCACGGCTCAGCGACAACAGGAGATTCTGCCACATCTTCCTTTTTGTTCTTCCCCTTGCTTTGCAGTCGCTGAACATCTACCAGAACCTGAACAGGCGACAGGTGGAGCACGTGATTCACCTGACGGATATCGCCATCATCGCCACTGACCTCGCTCTTTATTTCAAGTGAGTTTGCTCGCTCTCCTATTATGTAACATGACAAGATAGACAGAATAACACATCGACTTGCATGCGCCGTGCTAGGAAAAGGACAATGTTCCAGAAGATCGTGGACCTGTCGCACACATACGAGGATGAGAAGAAGTGGGTGGACTTCCTGTCTCTGGAAACCACTAGGAAAGAGATTGTCATGTGAGTAGAAGTTCTGCAAGGATGGTCCTTTCTTCTCTTTTACCGTAACGGCGTATTTGGCTGCAGGGCCATGATGATGACGGCGTGTGACTTGTCTGCTATCACCAAGCCTTGGGAGGTGCAGAGCAAGGTGAGAGACATTGAAGAAATGAAACATATATTTGCAGTACTCACTGGGTTTTTTTTTTTGGGGTGGGGGGTGAATCTTGTAGGTCGCCTTATCGGTGGCAGCAGAATTTTGGGAGCAAGGCGACCTGGAGAGGACCGTATTGGAACAACAACCCATTGTAAGTCAAGTAGATGCTGAGAGAGTCCAGCGTCGACAAAAACAAAATATTCTGCTACCAAATAAGACCAACTGCTCAAAGATCAAACCTGCTTGTTCCCAAAATATTGCAGAACCTCTGTTTCCGTCAATAATCCGTTCCAAAGGTCTGACAAAAACGCAGCTTTTAAAAAATATATGAATGAATAAATCATGCTGTATCAAGGTTGAATATGCCCTATTATTAGTCAAAAATATGCACATTGAAGCAAATTTGACATTATTTTGTCTAAATTAAGCATTTTGAAGCCTAGAAATGGCTAAATGAAGTAAAATACAAATACACTAGGTCCCCAACTTACGAACACAATTGGTTCCAGACGACTGTTCTTAAGTCGAACTGTTCTTAAGTAGGGAAAAGGTAATATTAGTAATGATATAGGTACTACATGTACGTGTATACATATACAGTATATGTGTATGTATGTAAATATGAGTTTGGATGCAGTAGTAATATTAAACCAGGATAACTAATGAAAAAAACAATAATAAAAGTGATATAATAATACGTAATGATAAATGTTATTTACCTTTGAAGAGGAGTGGTCCAGCATACGTCGTTGTGGTGGAGGAGGAGGAGGAGTTATTGAAAAAAAGGACAAATGGTGGTGGTGGTTAGACTCTTCTAAAAGAGGTAGTGTTCTGTGGGTGGTGTAGAATTAAGCAGGCCTATTAACTCTTCATAAACTTTAATCACACACTCTATCCGGGTTGTACAATTTAGCTTTCCATTTAGCTTTATCTCCCCAGCATCTAACTCTTCCTCTGTTGGTCCCATTAGCAGTGTCACAGTGCCCTCTACTGGTCAAGCATGTACAGTAGCAGTATAAATACTGATTGAGCAACTACAAGGCAAAATAAAATAAAATATAGACCAGTCGGCGTGTGTTTGTATCCGCGAATGTTCGCTAGTCGGGTGTTCGAAAGTTGGGTACCTAGTGTATAAGGCATTCGGCCTCAAACTCTGAACCCACATCACTTCCTGCACACCCCTCTTTTAGGTACCCTAGGGAACACATTCATAGTAACAGGAGTGTAAGCCATATTTATGTCTTATTACCTCTTACTATGTCTACTATATAGGAGTGTAACGGTGACTATAGTCGAGATAGATAATGAGTAGAATTCCAGGAGTAGAATAGATAATGTTATTTCACGTCAAGAGGGCTACAATAATGTCACAAAGAGGAACTCATATCTCTGAGGGTGAGTCCAGCCACCCTACGGAGGAAACTCATTTCAGACCCTTGTATTCGCAATGTCATTCTTTTGGTCACGATCCAAGGCTCGTGACCATGGTGAGCGTGGGAATGTAGATGGACCGGTAGAGTGAGAACTTTGCTTTCCGGCTTAGCTCGATCTCTATCCTCTATCTTCCGTATCTCATCATAAGCGGTCCTACAAGCCCAGCTGGCCATCAAAAGCCCGTTCCCTGACCGGGAATCGAACCCAGGCCGCGGCGGTGAGAGCGCCGAATCCTAACCACTAGACCACCAGGGAGTGCTCCAGGTGATAAAAGGGAAAGGAACAGATCGCCACATTTCGGAGCCGGAGTCCCCACGCACTGTTTTATTTTAACCGCTGTGAAAAGAGTATAGGAGTTTCCGGAACAGTTGGCATTGCAATTTAAACAGGAGTAGATGCAAACAACTGTCATGCCAGCGCTGGAGGCAGTCATTTGTGGCCAAATAAGGCTTGGAAAAGTCCAATCGCTCTCACGAGAAATGTAATGTTGCTGCAGGGGAATTAGCTCAAATGGGAGAGCGCTCGCTTAGCATGCGAGAGGTAGCGGGCTCGATACCTGTATTCTCCAGTCTCCATTATTTACTTCAGACCCTTGTCAAGAGACAAAACTTCAAACTGTAAGGGCAAAACATCTAGCTAGTATTGTCATCCGTTTTCTTCCACTCATCTGGGTCCGTGTCACGGGGGCAGCAGGCTCGTGACCATGTTGAGGGTAGGAATGTAGATGGACCGGTAAAGTGAGAACTTTGCCTTCCGGCTCAGCTCTCTCTTCACCACGACGGTATGGTACAGTAACTGTATTACTGCGCTGATCGGCCTGTCAACGTCACACTCCAACCTTCGTATGATGTTCGAACACATCTGCGTAGTGGTTGAAAATGTCCTGCATTGTGGATGTAGGAAAAAGCACTCCAAAAAGGGAGGGATGGACTGCAGTTCTTAATATCTATCTCATCATAAGCGGTCCATCAAGCCCAGCTGGCCATCAATGCCTCAAAAGCCCGTTCCCTGACTGGGAATCGAACCCAGGCCGCGGCGGTGAAAGCGCCGAATCCTAACCACTAGACCACCAGGGAGTGCTCCAGGTGATAAAAGGGAAAGGAACAGATCGCCACATTTCGGAGCCGGAGTCCCCACGCACTGTTTTATTTTAACCGCTGTGAAAAGAGTATAGGAGTTTCCGGAACAGTTGGCATTGCAATTTAAACAGGAGTAGATGCAAACAACTGTCATGCCAGCGCTGGAGGCAGTCATTTGTGGCCAAATAAGGCTTGGAAAAGTCCCATCGCTCTCACGAGAAATGTAATGTTGCTGCAGGGGAATTCGCTCAAATGGGAGAGTGCTTGCGTAGCATACCAGAGCTCATGGGATTGATACCTACATTCTCCAGTCTACTCTATTTATTTCAGACCCTTGTCAGGAGACAAAACTTCAAACTGTAAAGGCAAAACGTCTCGCTAGTATTGCCATCCATTTTCTTCCACTTATCTGGGTCCGTGTCACGGGGGCAGCAGTCTCAGTAGGGAAGTCCAGAGTTCGCAGTCTCTGGCCATCTCCTCCAGCTCCGCTGGGAGGACACCAAGGTGCTCCCAGGACAGCTGTGAGACATGATCCATCCTGCATGTCCGAGGTCTGCCCTGGGGCCTCCTCGACCCGGCACAGCATGCCCAAACGCCTCACCAGAGAATCATCAAGACTAGATGCCTACGTAAGCCACGTTAACTTACTCCTCTCTGTGTGAAGGAGCATCGGCTCCTCTCTGGGCTCCTCACCCTATCTCTTAGGGTGAGTCCAGCCACCCTACGGAGGAAACTCATTTCAGGCCCTTGTATTCGCAATCTCATTCTTTTGGTGAGGGTGGGAATGTAGATGGACCAGCAAAGTGAGAACTTTGCCTTCCGGCTCAGCTCTCTCTTCACCACGACGGTATGGTACAGTAACTGTATTACTGCGCTGATCGGCCTGTCAACGTCACACTCCAACCTTCGTATGATGTTCGAACACATCTGCATAGTGGTTGAAAATGTCCTGCATTGTGGATGTAGGAAAAAGCACTCCAAAAAGGGAGGGATGGACTGCAGTTCTTAATATCTATCTCATCATAAGCGGTCCATCAAGCCCAGCTGGCCATCAATGCCTCAAAAGCCCGTTCCCTGACTGGGAATCAAACCCAGGCCGCGGCGGTGAGAGCGCCGAATCCTAACCACTAGACCACCAGGGAGTGCTCCAGGTGATAAAAGGGAAAGGAACAGATCGCCACATTTCGGAGCCGGAGTCCCCACGCACTGTTTTATTTTAACCGCTGTGAAAAGAGTATAGGAGTTTCCGGAACAGTTGGCATTGCAATTTAAACAGGAGTAGATGCAAACAACTGTCATGCCAGCGCTGGAGGCAGCCATTCGTTGTCAAATAAGGCTTGGAAAAGACCAATCGCTCTCACGAGAAATATAATGCTGCTACAGGGGAATTAGCTCAAATGGGAGAGTGCTTGCGTAGCATACCAGAGCTCATGGGATTGATACCTACATTCTCCAGTCTACTCTATTTACTTCAGACCCTTGTCAGGAGACAAAACTTCAAACTGTAAAGGCAAAACGTCTCGCTAGTATTGCCATCCATTTTCTTCCACTTATCTGGGTCCGTGTCACGGGGGCAGCAGTCTCAGTAGGGAAGTCCAGAGTTCGCAGTCTCTGGCCATCTCCTCCAGCTCCAGTGGGAGGACACCAAGGTGCTCCCAGGACAGCTGTGAGACATGATCCATCCTGCATGTCCGAGGTCTGCCCTGGGGCCTCCTCGACCCGGCACAGCATGCCCAAACGCCTCACCAGAGAATCATCAAGACTAGATGCCTACGTAAGCCACGTTAACTTACTCCTCTCTGTGTGAAGGAGCATCGGCTCCTCACCCTATCTCTTAGGGTGAGTCCAGCCACCCTACGGAGGAAACTCATTTCAGGCCCTTGTATTCGCAATCTCATTCTTTTGGTGAGGGTGGGAATGTAGATGGACCAGCAAAGTGAGAACTTTGCCTTCCGGCTCAGCTCGATCTCTATCCTCTATCTCATCATAAGCGGTCCTACAAGCCCAGCTGGCCATCAAAAGCCCCTTCGCTGACCGGGAATCGAACCCAGGCCGCGGCGGTGAGAGCGCCGAATCCTAACCACTAGACCACCAGGGAGTGGTCTGTAATGTTGCTGCAGGGGAATCAGCTCAAATGGGAGAGCGCTCGCTTAGCATGCGAGAGGTAGCGGGATCGATACCTGCATTCTCCAGTCTCCTTTATTTACTTCAGACCCTTGTCAAGAGACAAAACTTCAAACTGTAAGGGCAAAACATCTAGCTAGTATTGTCATCCCTTTTCTTCCACTCATCTGGGTCCGTGTCACGGGGGCAGCAGGCTCGTGACCATGTTGAGGGTGGGAATGTAGATGGACCGGTAAAGTGAGAACTTTGCCTTCCGGCTCAGCTCTCTCTTCACCACGACGGTATGGTACAGTAACTGTATTACTGCGCTGATCGGCCTGTCAACGTCACACTCCAACCTTCGTATGATGTTCGAACACATCTGCGTAGTGGTTGAAAATGTCCTGCATTATGGATGTAGGAAAAAGCACTCCAAAAAGGGAGGGATGGACTGCAGTTCTTAATATCTATCTCATCATAAGCGGTCCATCAAGCCCAGCTGGCCATCAATGCCTCAAAAGCCCGTTCCCTGACTGGGAATCGAACCGAGGCCGCGGCGGTGAAAGCGCCGAATCCTAACCACTAGACCACCAGGGAGTGCTCCAGGTGATAAAAGGGAAAGGAACAGATCGCCACATTTCGGAGCCGGAGTCCCCGCGCACTGTTTTATTTTAACCGCTGTGAAAAGAGTATAGGAGTTTCCGGAACAGTTGGCATTGCAATTTAAACAGGAGTAGATGCAAACAACTGTCATGCCAGCGCTGGAGGCAGTCATTTGTGGCCAAATAAGGCTTGGAAAAGTCCAATCGCTCTCACGAGAAATGTAATGTTGCTGCAGGGGAATTCGCTCAAATGGGAGAGTGCTTGCGTAGCATACCAGAGCTCATGGGATTGATACCTACATTCTCCAGTCTACTCTATTTATTTCAGACCCTTGTCAGGAGACAAAACTTCAAACTGTAAAGGCAAAACGTCTCGCTAGTATTGCCATCCATTTTCTTCCACTTATCTGGGTCCGTGTCACGGGGGCAGCAGTCTCAGTAGGGAAGTCCAGAGTTCGCAGTCTCTGGCCATCTCCTCCAGCTCCGCTGGGAGGACACCAAGGTGCTCCCAGGACAGCTGTGAGACATGATCCATCCTGCATGTCCGAGGTCTGCCCTGGGGCCTCCTCGACCCGGCACAGCATGCCCAAACGCCTCACCAGAGAATCATCAAGACTAGATGCCTACGTAAGCCACGTTAACTTACTCCTCTCTGTGTGAAGGAGCATCGGTTCCTCTCTGGGCTCCTCACCCTATCTCTTAGGGTGAGTCCAGCCACCCTACGGAGGAAACTCATTTCAGGCCCTTGTATTCGCAATCTCATTCTTTTGGTGAGTGTGGGAATGTAGATGGACCAGTAAAGTGAGAACTTTGCCTTCCGGCTCAGCTCTCTCTTCACCACGACGGTATGGTACAGTAACTGTATTACTGCGCTGATCGGCCTGTCAACGTCACACTCCAACCTTCGTATGATGTTCGAACACATCTGCGTAGTGGTTGAAAATGTCCTGCATTGTGGATGTAGGAAAAAGCACTCCAAAAAGGGAGGGATGGACTGCAGTTCTTAATATCTATCTCATCATAAGCGGTCCATCAAGCCCAGCTGGCCATCAATGCCTCAAAAGCCCGTTCCCTGACTGGGAATCAAACCCAGGCCGCGGCGGTGAGAGCGCCGAATCCTAACCACTAGACCACCAGGGAGTGCTCCAGGTGATAAAAGGGAAAGGAACAGATCGCCACATTTCGGAGCCGGAGTCCCCACGCACTGTTTTATTTTAACCGCTGTGAAAAGAGTATAGGAGTTTCCGGAACAGTTGGCATTGCAATTTAAACAGGAGTAGATGCAAACAACTGTCATGCCAGCGCTGGAGGCAGCCATTCGTTGTCAAATAAGGCTTGGAAAAGACCAATCGCTCTCACGAGAAATATAATGCTGCTACAGGGGAATTAGCTCAAATGGGAGAGTGCTTGCGTAGCATACCAGAGCTCATGGGATTGATACCTACATTCTCCAGTCTACTCTATTTACTTCAGACCCTTGTCAGGAGACAAAACTTCAAACTGTAAAGGCAAAACGTCTCGCTAGTATTGCCATCCATTTTCTTCCACTTATCTGGGTCCGTGTCACGGGGGCAGCAGTCTCAGTAGGGAAGTCCAGAGTTCGCAGTCTCTGGCCATCTCCTCCAGCTCCAGTGGGAGGACACCAAGGTGCTCCCAGGACAGCTGTGAGACATGATCCATCCTGCATGTCCGAGGTCTGCCCTGGGGCCTCCTCGACCCGGCACAGCATGCCCAAACGCCTCACCAGAGAATCATCAAGACTAGATGCCTACGTAAGCCACGTTAACTTACTCCTCTCTGTGTGAAGGAGCATCGGCTCCTCACCCTATCTCTTAGGGTGAGTCCAGCCACCCTACGGAGGAAACTCATTTCAGGCCCTTGTATTCGCAATCTCATTCTTTTGGTGAGGGTGGGAATGTAGATGGACCAGCAAAGTGAGAACTTTGCCTTCCGGCTCAGCTCGATCTCTATCCTCTATCTCATCATAAGCGGTCCTACAAGCCCAGCTGGCCATCAAAAGCCCCTTCGCTGACCGGGAATCGAACCCAGGCCGCGGCGGTGAGAGCGCCGAATCCTAACCACTAGACCACCAGGGAGTGGTCTGTAATGTTGCTGCAGGGGAATCAGCTCAAATGGGAGAGCGCTCGCTTAGCATGCGAGAGGTAGCGGGATCGATACCTGCATTCTCCAGTCTCCTTTATTTACTTCAGACCCTTGTCAAGAGACAAAACTTCAAACTGTAAGGGCAAAACATCTAGCTAGTATTGTCATCCCTTTTCTTCCACTCATCTGGGTCCGTGTCACGGGGGCAGCAGGCTCGTGACCATGTTGAGGGTGGGAATGTAGATGGACCGGTAAAGTGAGAACTTTGCCTTCCGGCTCAGCTCTCTCTTCACCACGACGGTATGGTACAGTAACTGTATTACTGCGCTGATCGGCCTGTCAACGTCACACTCCAACCTTCGTATGATGTTCGAACACATCTGCGTAGTGGTTGAAAATGTCCTGCATTATGGATGTAGGAAAAAGCACTCCAAAAAGGGAGGGATGGACTGCAGTTCTTAATATCTATCTCATCATAAGCGGTCCATCAAGCCCAGCTGGCCATCAATGCCTCAAAAGCCCGTTCCCTGACTGGGAATCGAACCGAGGCCGCGGCGGTGAAAGCGCCGAATCCTAACCACTAGACCACCAGGGAGTGCTCCAGGTGATAAAAGGGAAAGGAACAGATCGCCACATTTCGGAGCCGGAGTCCCCGCGCACTGTTTTATTTTAACCGCTGTGAAAAGAGTATAGGAGTTTCCGGAACAGTTGGCATTGCAATTTAAACAGGAGTAGATGCAAACAACTGTCATGCCAGCGCTGGAGGCAGTCATTTGTGGCCAAATAAGGCTTGGAAAAGTCCAATCGCTCTCACGAGAAATGTAATGTTGCTGCAGGGGAATTCGCTCAAATGGGAGAGTGCTTGCGTAGCATACCAGAGCTCATGGGATTGATACCTACATTCTCCAGTCTACTCTATTTATTTCAGACCCTTGTCAGGAGACAAAACTTCAAACTGTAAAGGCAAAACGTCTCGCTAGTATTGCCATCCATTTTCTTCCACTTATCTGGGTCCGTGTCACGGGGGCAGCAGTCTCAGTAGGGAAGTCCAGAGTTCGCAGTCTCTGGCCATCTCCTCCAGCTCCGCTGGGAGGACACCAAGGTGCTCCCAGGACAGCTGTGAGACATGATCCATCCTGCATGTCCGAGGTCTGCCCTGGGGCCTCCTCGACCCGGCACAGCATGCCCAAACGCCTCACCAGAGAATCATCAAGACTAGATGCCTACGTAAGCCACGTTAACTTACTCCTCTCTGTGTGAAGGAGCATCGGTTCCTCTCTGGGCTCCTCACCCTATCTCTTAGGGTGAGTCCAGCCACCCTACGGAGGAAACTCATTTCAGGCCCTTGTATTCGCAATCTCATTCTTTTGGTGAGTGTGGGAATGTAGATGGACCAGTAAAGTGAGAACTTTGCCTTCCGGCTCAGCTCTCTCTTCACCACGACGGTATGGTACAGTAACTGTATTACTGCGCTGATCGGCCTGTCAACGTCACACTCCAACCTTCGTATGATGTTCGAACACATCTGCGTAGTGGTTGAAAATGTCCTGCATTGTGGATGTAGGAAAAAGCACTCCAAAAAGGGAGGGATGGACTGCAGTTCTTAATATCTATCTCATCATAAGCGGTCCATCAAGCCCAGCTGGCCATCAATGCCTCAAAAGCCCGTTCCCTGACTGGGAATCAAACCCAGGCCGCGGCGGTGAGAGCGCCGAATCCTAACCACTAGACCACCAGGGAGTGCTCCAGGTGATAAAAGGGAAAGGAACAGATCGCCACATTTCGGAGCCGGAGTCCCCACGCACTGTTTTATTTTAACCGCTGTGAAAAGAGTATAGGAGTTTCCGGAACAGTTGGCATTGCAATTTAAACAGGAGTAGATGCAAACAACTGTCATGCCAGCGCTGGAGGCAGCCATTCGTTGTCAAATAAGGCTTGGAAAAGACCAATCGCTCTCACAAGAAATATAATGCTGCTACAGGGGAATTAGCTCAAATGGGAGAGTGCTTGCGTAGCATACCAGAGCTCATGGGATTGATACCTACATTCTCCAGTCTACTCTATTTACTTCAGACCCTTGTCAGGAGACAAAACTTCAAACTGTAAAGGCAAAACGTCTCGCTAGTATTGCCATCCATTTTCTTCCACTTATCTGGGTCCGTGTCACGGGGGCAGCAGTCTCAGTAGGGAAGTCCAGAGTTCGCAGTCTCTGGCCATCTCCTCCAGCTCCAGTGGGAGGACACCAAGGTGCTCCCAGGACAGCTGTGAGACATGATCCATCCTGCATGTCCGAGGTCTGCCCTGGGGCCTCCTCGACCCGGCACAGCATGCCCAAACGCCTCACCAGAGAATCATCAAGACTAGATGCCTACGTAAGCCACGTTAACTTACTCCTCTCTGTGTGAAGGAGCATCGGCTCCTCACCCTATCTCTTAGGGTGAGTCCAGCCACCCTACGGAGGAAACTCATTTCAGGCCCTTGTATTCGCAATCTCATTCTTTTGGTGAGGGTGGGAATGTAGATGGACCAGCAAAGTGGACCAGCAAAGTGAGAACTTTGCCTTCCGGCTCAGCTCGATCTCTATCCTCTATCTCATCATAAGCGGTCCTACAAGCCCAGCTGGCCATCAAAAGCCCGTTCCCTAACCGGGAATCGAACCCAGGCCGCGGCGGTGAGAGCGCCGAATCCTAACCACTAGACCACCAGGGAGTGCTCCAGGTGATAAAAGGGAAAGGAACAGATCGCCACATTTCGGAGCCGGAGTCCCCACGCACTGTTTTATTTTAACCGCTGTGAAAAGAGTATAGGAGTTTCCGGAACAGTTGGCATTGCAATTTAAACAGGAGTAGATGCAAACAACTGTCATGCCAGCGCTGGAGGCAGTCATTTGTGGCCAAATAAGGCTTGGAAAAGTCCAATCGCTCTCACGAGAAATGTAATGTTGCTGCAGGGGAATTAGCTCAAATGGGAGAGTGCTTGCGTAGCATACCAGAGCTCATGGGATTGATACCTACATTCTCCAGTCTACTCTATTTACTTCAGACCCTTGTCAGGAGACAAAACTTCAAACTGTAAAGGCAAAACGTCTCGCTAGTATTGCCATGCATTTTCTTCCACTTATCTGGGTCCGTGTCACGGGGGCAGCAGTCTCAGTAGGGAAGTCCAGAGTTCGCAGTCTCTGGCCATCTCCTCCAGCTCCAGTGGGAGGACACCAAGGTGCTCCCAGGACAGCTGTGAGACATGATCCATCCTGCATGTCCGAGGTCTGCCCTGGGGCCTCCTCGACCCGGCACAGCATGCCCAAACGCCTCACCAGAGAATCATCAAGACTAGATGCCTACGTAAGCCACGTTAACTTACTCCTCTCTGTGTGAAGGAGCATCGGCTCCTCTCTGGGCTCCTCACCCTATCTCTTAGGGTGAGTCCAGCCACCCTACGGAGGAAACTCATTTCAGGCCCTTGTATTCGCAATCTCATTCTTTTGGTGAGGGTGGGAATGTAGATGGACCAGCAAAGTGAGAACTTTGCCTTCCGGCTCAGTTCGATCTCTATCCTCTATCTCATCATAAGCGGTCCTACAAGCCCAGCTGGCCATCAAAAGCCCCTTCCCTGACCGGGAATCGAACCCAGGCCGCGGCGGTGAGAGCGCCGAATCCTAACCACTAGACCACCAGGGAGTGCTCCAGGTGATAAAAGGGAAAGGAACAGATCGCCACATTTCGGAGCCGGAGTCCCCACGCACTGTTTTATTTTAACCGCTGTGAAAAGAGTATAGGAGTTTCCGGAACAGTTGGCATTGCAATTTAAACAGGAGTAGATGCAAACAACTGTCATGCCAGCGCTGGAGGCAGTCATTTGTGGCCAAATAAGGCTTGGAAAAGTCCAATCGCTCTCACGAGAAATGTAATGTTGCTGCAGGGGAATTAGCTCAAATGGGAGAGTGCTTGCGTAGCATACCAGAGCTCATGGGATTGATACCTACATTCTCCAGTCTACTCTATTTACTTCAGACCCTTGTCAGGAGACAAAACTTCAAACTGTAAAGGCAAAACGTCTCGCTAGTATTGCCATGCATTTTCTTCCACTTATCTGGGTCCGTGTCACGGGGGCAGCAGTCTCAGTAGGGAAGTCCAGAGTTCGCAGTCTCTGGCCATCTCCTCCAGCTCCAGTGGGAGGACACCAAGGTGCTCCCAGGACAGCTGTGAGACATGATCCATCCTGCATGTCCGAGGTCTGCCCTGGGGCCTCCTCGACCCGGCACAGCATGCCCAAACGCCTCACCAGAGAATCATCAAGACTAGATGCCTACGTAAGCCACGTTAACTTACTCCTCTCTGTGTGAAGGAGCATCGGCTCCTCTCTGGGCTCCTCACCCTATCTCTTAGGGTGAGTCCAGCCACCCTACGGAGGAAACTCATTTCAGGCCCTTGTATTCGCAATCTCATTCTTTTGGTGAGGGTGGGAATGTAGATGGACCAGCAAAGTGAGAACTTTGCCTTCCGGCTCAGTTCGATCTCTATCCTCTATCTCATCATAAGCGGTCCTACAAGCCCAGCTGGCCATCAAAAGCCCCTTCCCTGACCGGGAATCGAACCCACGCCGCGGCGGTGAGAGCGCCGAATCCTAACCACTAGACCACCAGGGAGTGCTCCAGGTGATAAAAGGGAAAGGAACAGATCGCCACATTTCGGAGCCGGAGTCCCCACGCACTGTTTTATTTTAACCGCTGTGAAAAGAGTATAGGAGTTTCCGGAACAGTTGGCATTGCAATTTAAACAGGAGTAGATGCAAACAACTGTCATGCCAGCGCTGGAGGCAGTCATTTGTGGCCAAATAAGGCTTGGAAAAGTCCAATCGCTCTCACGAGAAATGTAATGTTGCTGCAGGGGAATTAGCTCAAATGGGAGAGCGCTCGCTTAGCATGCGAGAGGTAGCGGGATCGATACCTGCATTCTCCAGTCTCCTTTATTTACTTCAGACCCTTGTCAAGAGACAAAACTTCAAACTGTAAGGGCAAAACATCTAGCTAGTATTGTCATCCGTTTTCTTCCACTCATCTGGGTCCGTGTCACGGGGGCAGCAGGCTCGTGACCATGTTGAGGGTGGGAATGTAGATGGACCGGTAAAGTGAGAACTTTGCCTTCCGGCTCAGCTCTCTCTTCACCACGACGGTATGGTACAGTAACTGTATTACTGCGCTGATCGGCCTGTCAACGTCACACTCCAACCTTCGTATGATGTTCGAACACATCTGCGTAGTGGTTGAAAATGTCCTGCATTGTGGATGTAGGAAAAAGCACTCCAAAAAGGGAGGGATGGACTGCAGTTCTTAATATCTATCTCATCATAAGCGGTCCATCAAGCCCAGCTGGCCATCAATGCCTCAAAAGCCCGTTCCCTGACTGTGAATCAAACCCAGGCCGCGGCGGTGAGAGCGCCGAATCCTAACCACTAGACCACCAGGGAGTGCTCCAGGTGATAAAAGGGAAAGGAACAGATCGCCACATTTCGGAGCCGGAGTCCCCACGCACTGTTTTATTTTAACCGCTGTGAAAAGAGTATAGGAGTTTCCGGAACAGTTGGCATTGCAATTTAAACAGGAGTAGATGCAAACAACTGTCATGCCAGCGCTGGAGGCAGTCATTTGTGGCCAAATAAGGCTTGGAAAAGTCCAATCGCTCTCACGAGAAATGTAATGTTGCTGCAGGGGAATTCGCTCAAATGGGAGAGTGCTTGCGTAGCATACCAGAGCTCATGGGATTGATACCTACATTCTCCATTCTACTCTATTTACTTCAGACCCTTGTCAGGAGACAAAACTTCAAACTGTAAAGGCAAAACGTCTCGCTAGTATTGCCATCCATTTTCTTCCACTTATCTGGGTCCGTGTCACGGGGGCAGCAGTCTCAGTAGGGAAGTCCAGAGTTCGCAGTCTCTGGCCATCTCCTCCAGCTCCAGTGGGAGGACACCAAGGTGCTCCCAGGACAGCTGTGAGACATGATCCATCCTGCATGTCCGAGGTCTGCCCTGGGGCCTCCTCGACCCGGCACAGCATGCCCAAACGCCTCACCAGAGAATCATCAAGACTAGATGCCTACGTAAGCCACGTTAACTTACTCCTCTCTGTGTGAAGGAGCATCGGCTCCTCACCCTATCTCTTAGGGTGAGTCCAGCCACCCTACGGAGGAAACTCATTTCAGGCCCTTGTATTCGCAATCTCATTCTTTTGGTGAGGGTGGGAATGTAGATGGACCAGCAAAGTGGACCAGCAAAGTGAGAACTTTGCCTTCCGGCTCAGCTCGATCTCTATCCTCTATCTCATCATAAGCGGTCCTACAAGCCCAGCTGGCCATCAAAAGCCCGTTCCCTGACCGGGAATCGAACCCAGGCCGCGGCGGTGAGAGCGCCGAATCCTAACCACTAGACCACCAGGGAGTGCTCCAGGTGATAAAAGGGAAAGGAACAGATCGCCACATTTCGGAGCCGGAGTCCCCACGCACTGTTTTATTTTAACCGCTGTGAAAAGAGTATAGGAGTTTCCGGAACAGTTGGCATTGCAATTTAAACAGGAGTAGATGCAAACAACTGTCATGCCAGCGCTGGAGGCAGTCATTTGTGGCCAAATAAGGCTTGGAAAAGTCCAATCGCTCTCACGAGAAATGTAATGTTGCTGCAGGGGAATTAGCTCAAATGGGAGAGTGCTTGCGTAGCATACCAGAGCTCATGGGATTGATACCTACATTCTCCAGTCTACTCTATTTACTTCAGACCCTTGTCAGGAGACAAAACTTCAAACTGTAAAGGCAAAACGTCTCGCTAGTATTGCCATGCATTTTCTTCCACTTATCTGGGTCCGTGTCACGGGGGCAGCAGTCTCAGTAGGGAAGTCCAGAGTTCGCAGTCTCTGGCCATCTCCTCCAGCTCCAGTGGGAGGACACCAAGGTGCTCCCAGGACAGCTGTGAGACATGATCCATCCTGCATGTCCGAGGTCTGCCCTGGGGCCTCCTCGACCCGGCACAGCATGCCCAAACGCCTCACCAGAGAATCATCAAGACTAGATGCCTACGTAAGCCACGTTAACTTACTCCTCTCTGTGTGAAGGAGCATCGGCTCCTCACCCTATCTCTTAGGGTGAGTCCAGCCACCCTACGGAGGAAACTCATTTCAGGCCCTTGTATTCGCAATCTCATTCTTTTGGTGAGGGTGGGAATGTAGATGGACCAGCAAAGTGAGAACTTTGCCTTCCGGCTCAGTTCGATCTCTATCCTCTATCTCATCATAAGCGGTCCTACAAGCCCAGCTGGCCATCAAAAGCCCCTTCCCTGACCGGGAATCGAACCCAGGCCGTGGCGGTGAGAGCGCCGAATCCTAACCACTAGACCACCAGGGAGTGCTCCAGGTGATAAAAGGGAAAGGAACAGATCGCCACATTTCGGAGCCGGAGTCCCCACGCACTGTTTTATTTTAACCGCTGTGAAAAGAGTATAGGAGTTTCCGGAACAGTTGGCATTGCAATTTAAACAGGAGTAGATGCAAACAACTGTCATGCCAGCGCTGGAGGCAGTCATTTGTGGCCAAATAAGGCTTGGAAAAGTCCAATCGCTCTCACGAGAAATGTAATGTTGCTGCAGGGGAATTAGCTCAAATGGGAGAGCGCTCGCTTAGCATGCGAGAGGTAGCGGGATCGATACCTGCATTCTCCAGTCTCCTTTATTTACTTCAGACCCTTGTCAAGAGACAAAACTTCAAACTGTAAGGGCAAAACATCTAGCTAGTATTGTCATCCGTTTTCTTCCACTCATCTGGGTCCGTGTCACGGGGGCAGCAGGCTCGTGACCATGTTGAGGGTGGGAATGTAGATGGACCGGTAAAGTGAGAACTTTGCCTTCCGGCTCAGCTCTCTCTTCACCACGACGGTATGGTACAGTAACTGTATTACTGCGCTGATCGGCCTGTCAACGTCACACTCCAACCTTCGTATGATGTTCGAACACATCTGCGTAGTGGTTGAAAATGTCCTGCATTGTGGATGTAGGAAAAAGCACTCCAAAAAGGGAGGGATGGACTGCAGTTCTTAATATCTATCTCATCATAAGCGGTCCATCAAGCCCAGCTGGCCATCAATGCCTCAAAAGCCCGTTCCCTGACTGTGAATCAAACCCAGGCCGCGGCGGTGAGAGCGCCGAATCCTAACCACTAGACCACCAGGGAGTGCTCCAGGTGATAAAAGGGAAAGGAACAGATCGCCACATTTCGGAGCCGGAGTCCCCACGCACTGTTTTATTTTAACCGCTGTGAAAAGAGTATAGGAGTTTCCGGAACAGTTGGCATTGCAATTTAAACAGGAGTAGATGCAAACAACTGTCATGCCAGCGCTGGAGGCAGTCATTTGTGGCCAAATAAGGCTTGGAAAAGTCCAATCGCTCTCACGAGAAATGTAATGTTGCTGCAGGGGAATTCGCTCAAATGGGAGAGTGCTTGCGTAGCATACCAGAGCTCATGGGATTGATACCTACATTCTCCATTCTACTCTATTTACTTCAGACCCTTGTCAGGAGACAAAACTTCAAACTGTAAAGGCAAAACGTCTCGCTAGTATTGCCATCCATTTTCTTCCACTTATCTGGGTCCGTGTCACGGGGGCAGCAGTCTCAGTAGGGAAGTCCAGAGTTCGCAGTCTCTGGCCATCTCCTCCAGCTCCAGTGGGAGGACACCAAGGTGCTCCCAGGACAGCTGTGAGACATGATCCATCCTGCATGTCCGAGGTCTGCCCTGGGGCCTCCTCGACCCGGCACAGCATGCCCAAACGCCTCACCAGAGAATCATCAAGACTAGATGCCTACGTAAGCCACGTTAACTTACTCCTCTCTGTGTGAAGGAGCATCGGCTCCTCTCTGGGCTCCTCACCCTATCTCTTAGGGTGAGTCCAGCCACCCTACGGAGGAAACTCATTTCAGGCCCTTGTATTCGCAATCTCATTCTTTTGGTGAGGGTGGGAATGTAGATGGACCAGCAAAGTGAGAACTTTGCCTTCCGGCTCAGCTCGATCTCTATCCTCTATCTCATCATAAGCGGTCCTACAAGCCCAGCTGGCCATCAAAAGCCCCTTCCCTGACCGGGAATCGAACCCAGGCCGCGGCGGTGAGAGCGCCGAATCCTAACCACTAGACCACCAGGGAGTGGTCTGTAATGTTGCTGCAGGGGAATCAGCTCAAATGGGAGAGCGCTCGCTTAGCATGCGAGAGGTAGCGGGATCGATACCTGCATTCTCCAGTCTCCTTTATTTACTTCAGACCCTTGTCAAGAGACAAAACTTCAAACTGTAAGGGCAAAACATCTAGCTAGTATTGTCATCCCTTTTCTTCCACTCATCTGGGTCCGTGTCACGGGGGCAGCAGGCTCGTGACCATGTTGAGGGTGGGAATGTAGATGGACCGGTAAAGTGAGAACTTTGCCTTCCGGCTCAGCTCTCTCTTCACCACGACGGTATGGTACAGTAACTGTATTACTGCGCTGATCGGCCTGTCAACGTCACACTCCAACCTTCGTATGATGTTCGAACACATCTGCGTAGTGGTTGAAAATGTCCTGCATTATGGATGTAGGAAAAAGCACTCCAAAAAGGGAGGGATGGACTGCAGTTCTTAATATCTATCTCATCATAAGCGGTCCATCAAGCCCAGCTGGCCATCAATGCCTCAAAAGCCCGTTCCCTGACTGGGAATCGAACCGAGGCCGCGGCGGTGAAAGCGCCGAATCCTAACCACTAGACCACCAGGGAGTGCTCCAGGTGATAAAAGGGAAAGGAACAGATCGCCACATTTCGGAGCCGGAGTCCCCGCGCACTGTTTTATTTTAACCGCTGTGAAAAGAGTATAGGAGTTTCCGGAACAGTTGGCATTGCAATTTAAACAGGAGTAGATGCAAACAACTGTCATGCCAGCGCTGGAGGCAGTCATTTGTGGCCAAATAAGGCTTGGAAAAGTCCAATCGCTCTCACGAGAAATGTAATGTTGCTGCAGGGGAATTCGCTCAAATGGGAGAGTGCTTGCGTAGCATACCAGAGCTCATGGGATTGATACCTACATTCTCCAGTCTACTCTATTTATTTCAGACCCTTGTCAGGAGACAAAACTTCAAACTGTAAAGGCAAAACGTCTCGCTAGTATTGCCATCCATTTTCTTCCACTTATCTGGGTCCGTGTCACGGGGGCAGCAGTCTCAGTAGGGAAGTCCAGAGTTCGCAGTCTCTGGCCATCTCCTCCAGCTCCGCTGGGAGGACACCAAGGTGCTCCCAGGACAGCTGTGAGACATGATCCATCCTGCATGTCCGAGGTCTGCCCTGGGGCCTCCTCGACCCGGCACAGCATGCCCAAACGCCTCACCAGAGAATCATCAAGACTAGATGCCTACGTAAGCCACGTTAACTTACTCCTCTCTGTGTGAAGGAGCATCGGTTCCTCTCTGGGCTCCTCACCCTATCTCTTAGGGTGAGTCCAGCCACCCTACGGAGGAAACTCATTTCAGGCCCTTGTATTCGCAATCTCATTCTTTTGGTGAGTGTGGGAATGTAGATGGACCAGTAAAGTGAGAACTTTGCCTTCCGGCTCAGCTCTCTCTTCACCACGACGGTATGGTACAGTAACTGTATTACTGCGCTGATCGGCCTGTCAACGTCACACTCCAACCTTCGTATGATGTTCGAACACATCTGCGTAGTGGTTGAAAATGTCCTGCATTGTGGATGTAGGAAAAAGCACTCCAAAAAGGGAGGGATGGACTGCAGTTCTTAATATCTATCTCATCATAAGCGGTCCATCAAGCCCAGCTGGCCATCAATGCCTCAAAAGCCCGTTCCCTGACTGGGAATCAAACCCAGGCCGCGGCGGTGAGAGCGCCGAATCCTAACCACTAGACCACCAGGGAGTGCTCCAGGTGATAAAAGGGAAAGGAACAGATCGCCACATTTCGGAGCCGGAGTCCCCACGCACTGTTTTATTTTAACCGCTGTGAAAAGAGTATAGGAGTTTCCGGAACAGTTGGCATTGCAATTTAAACAGGAGTAGATGCAAACAACTGTCATGCCAGCGCTGGAGGCAGCCATTCGTTGTCAAATAAGGCTTGGAAAAGACCAATCGCTCTCACGAGAAATATAATGCTGCTACAGGGGAATTAGCTCAAATGGGAGAGTGCTTGCGTAGCATACCAGAGCTCATGGGATTGATACCTACATTCTCCAGTCTACTCTATTTACTTCAGACCCTTGTCAGGAGACAAAACTTCAAACTGTAAAGGCAAAACGTCTCGCTAGTATTGCCATCCATTTTCTTCCACTTATCTGGGTCCGTGTCACGGGGGCAGCAGTCTCAGTAGGGAAGTCCAGAGTTCGCAGTCTCTGGCCATCTCCTCCAGCTCCAGTGGGAGGACACCAAGGTGCTCCCAGGACAGCTGTGAGACATGATCCATCCTGCATGTCCGAGGTCTGCCCTGGGGCCTCCTCGACCCGGCACAGCATGCCCAAACGCCTCACCAGAGAATCATCAAGACTAGATGCCTACGTAAGCCACGTTAACTTACTCCTCTCTGTGTGAAGGAGCATCGGCTCCTCACCCTATCTCTTAGGGTGAGTCCAGCCACCCTACGGAGGAAACTCATTTCAGGCCCTTGTATTCGCAATCTCATTCTTTTGGTGAGGGTGGGAATGTAGATGGACCAGCAAAGTGAGAACTTTGCCTTCCGGCTCAGCTCGATCTCTATCCTCTATCTCATCATAAGCGGTCCTACAAGCCCAGCTGGCCATCAAAAGCCCCTTCGCTGACCGGGAATCAAACCCAGGCCGCGGCGGTGAGAGCGCCGAATCCTAACCACTAGACCACCAGGGAGTGGTCTGTAATGTTGCTGCAGGGGAATCAGCTCAAATGGGAGAGCGCTCGCTTAGCATGCGAGAGGTAGCGGGATCGATACCTGCATTCTCCAGTCTCCTTTATTTACTTCAGACCCTTGTCAAGAGACAAAACTTCAAACTGTAAGGGCAAAACATCTAGCTAGTATTGTCATCCCTTTTCTTCCACTCATCTGGGTCCGTGTCACGGGGGCAGCAGGCTCGTGACCATGTTGAGGGTGGGAATGTAGATGGACCGGTAAAGTGAGAACTTTGCCTTCCGGCTCAGCTCTCTCTTCACCACGACGGTATGGTACAGTAACTGTATTACTGCGCTGATCGGCCTGTCAACGTCACACTCCAACCTTCGTATGATGTTCGAACACATCTGCGTAGTGGTTGAAAATGTCCTGCATTATGGATGTAGGAAAAAGCACTCCAAAAAGGGAGGGATGGACTGCAGTTCTTAATATCTATCTCATCATAAGCGGTCCATCAAGCCCAGCTGGCCATCAATGCCTCAAAAGCCCGTTCCCTGACTGGGAATCGAACCGAGGCCGCGGCGGTGAAAGCGCCGAATCCTAACCACTAGACCACCAGGGAGTGCTCCAGGTGATAAAAGGGAAAGGAACAGATCGCCACATTTCGGAGCCGGAGTCCCCGCGCACTGTTTTATTTTAACCGCTGTGAAAAGAGTATAGGAGTTTCCGGAACAGTTGGCATTGCAATTTAAACAGGAGTAGATGCAAACAACTGTCATGCCAGCGCTGGAGGCAGTCATTTGTGGCCAAATAAGGCTTGGAAAAGTCCAATCGCTCTCACGAGAAATGTAATGTTGCTGCAGGGGAATTCGCTCAAATGGGAGAGTGCTTGCGTAGCATACCAGAGCTCATGGGATTGATACCTACATTCTCCAGTCTACTCTATTTATTTCAGACCCTTGTCAGGAGACAAAACTTCAAACTGTAAAGGCAAAACGTCTCGCTAGTATTGCCATCCATTTTCTTCCACTTATCTGGGTCCGTGTCACGGGGGCAGCAGTCTCAGTAGGGAAGTCCAGAGTTCGCAGTCTCTGGCCATCTCCTCCAGCTCCGCTGGGAGGACACCAAGGTGCTCCCAGGACAGCTGTGAGACATGATCCATCCTGCATGTCCGAGGTCTGCCCTGGGGCCTCCTCGACCCGGCACAGCATGCCCAAACGCCTCACCAGAGAATCATCAAGACTAGATGCCTACGTAAGCCACGTTAACTTACTCCTCTCTGTGTGAAGGAGCATCGGTTCCTCTCTGGGCTCCTCACCCTATCTCTTAGGGTGAGTCCAGCCACCCTACGGAGGAAACTCATTTCAGGCCCTTGTATTCGCAATCTCATTCTTTTGGTGAGTGTGGGAATGTAGATGGACCAGTAAAGTGAGAACTTTGCCTTCCGGCTCAGCTCTCTCTTCACCACGACGGTATGGTACAGTAACTGTATTACTGCGCTGATCGGCCTGTCAACGTCACACTCCAACCTTCGTATGATGTTCGAACACATCTGCGTAGTGGTTGAAAATGTCCTGCATTGTGGATGTAGGAAAAAGCACTCCAAAAAGGGAGGGATGGACTGCAGTTCTTAATATCTATCTCATCATAAGCGGTCCATCAAGCCCAGCTGGCCATCAATGCCTCAAAAGCCCGTTCCCTGACTGGGAATCAAACCCAGGCCGCGGCGGTGAGAGCGCCGAATCCTAACCACTAGACCACCAGGGAGTGCTCCAGGTGATAAAAGGGAAAGGAACAGATCGCCACATTTCGGAGCCGGAGTCCCCACGCACTGTTTTATTTTAACCGCTGTGAAAAGAGTATAGGAGTTTCCGGAACAGTTGGCATTGCAATTTAAACAGGAGTAGATGCAAACAACTGTCATGCCAGCGCTGGAGGCAGCCATTCGTTGTCAAATAAGGCTTGGAAAAGACCAATCGCTCTCACGAGAAATATAATGCTGCTACAGGGGAATTAGCTCAAATGGGAGAGTGCTTGCGTAGCATACCAGAGCTCATGGGATTGATACCTACATTCTCCAGTCTACTCTATTTACTTCAGACCCTTGTCAGGAGACAAAACTTCAAACTGTAAAGGCAAAACGTCTCGCTAGTATTGCCATCCATTTTCTTCCACTTATCTGGGTCCGTGTCACGGGGGCAGCAGTCTCAGTAGGGAAGTCCAGAGTTCGCAGTCTCTGGCCATCTCCTCCAGCTCCAGTGGGAGGACACCAAGGTGCTCCCAGGACAGCTGTGAGACATGATCCATCCTGCATGTCCGAGGTCTGCCCTGGGGCCTCCTCGACCCGGCACAGCATGCCCAAACGCCTCACCAGAGAATCATCAAGACTAGATGCCTACGTAAGCCACGTTAACTTACTCCTCTCTGTGTGAAGGAGCATCGGCTCCTCACCCTATCTCTTAGGGTGAGTCCAGCCACCCTACGGAGGAAACTCATTTCAGGCCCTTGTATTCGCAATCTCATTCTTTTGGTGAGGGTGGGAATGTAGATGGACCAGCAAAGTGGACCAGCAAAGTGAGAACTTTGCCTTCCGGCTCAGCTCGATCTCTATCCTCTATCTCATCATAAGCGGTCCTACAAGCCCAGCTGGCCATCAAAAGCCCGTTCCCTAACCGGGAATCGAACCCAGGCCGCGGCGGTGAGAGCGCCGAATCCTAACCACTAGACCACCAGGGAGTGCTCCAGGTGATAAAAGGGAAAGGAACAGATCGCCACATTTCGGAGCCGGAGTCCCCACGCACTGTTTTATTTTAACCGCTGTGAAAAGAGTATAGGAGTTTCCGGAACAGTTGGCATTGCAATTTAAACAGGAGTAGATGCAAACAACTGTCATGCCAGCGCTGGAGGCAGTCATTTGTGGCCAAATAAGGCTTGGAAAAGTCCAATCGCTCTCACGAGAAATGTAATGTTGCTGCAGGGGAATTAGCTCAAATGGGAGAGTGCTTGCGTAGCATACCAGAGCTCATGGGATTGATACCTACATTCTCCAGTCTACTCTATTTACTTCAGACCCTTGTCAGGAGACAAAACTTCAAACTGTAAAGGCAAAACGTCTCGCTAGTATTGCCATGCATTTTCTTCCACTTATCTGGGTCCGTGTCACGGGGGCAGCAGTCTCAGTAGGGAAGTCCAGAGTTCGCAGTCTCTGGCCATCTCCTCCAGCTCCAGTGGGAGGACACCAAGGTGCTCCCAGGACAGCTGTGAGACATGATCCATCCTGCATGTCCGAGGTCTGCCCTGGGGCCTCCTCGACCCGGCACAGCATGCCCAAACGCCTCACCAGAGAATCATCAAGACTAGATGCCTACGTAAGCCACGTTAACTTACTCCTCTCTGTGTGAAGGAGCATCGGCTCCTCACCCTATCTCTTAGGGTGAGTCCAGCCACCCTACGGAGGAAACTCATTTCAGGCCCTTGTATTCGCAATCTCATTCTTTTGGTGAGGGTGGGAATGTAGATGGACCAGCAAAGTGAGAACTTTGCCTTCCGGCTCAGTTCGATCTCTATCCTCTATCTCATCATAAGCGGTCCTACAAGCCCAGCTGGCCATCAAAAGCCCCTTCCCTGACCGGGAATCGAACCCAGGCCGCGGCGGTGAGAGCGCCGAATCCTAACCACTAGACCACCAGGGAGTGCTCCAGGTGATAAAAGGGAAAGGAACAGATCGCCACATTTCGGAGCCGGAGTCCCCACGCACTGTTTTATTTTAACCGCTGTGAAAAGAGTATAGGAGTTTCCGGAACAGTTGGCATTGCAATTTAAACAGGAGTAGATGCAAACAACTGTCATGCCAGCGCTGGAGGCAGTCATTTGTGGCCAAATAAGGCTTGGAAAAGTCCAATCGCTCTCACGAGAAATGTAATGTTGCTGCAGGGGAATTAGCTCAAATGGGAGAGTGCTTGCGTAGCATACCAGAGCTCATGGGATTGATACCTACATTCTCCAGTCTACTCTATTTACTTCAGACCCTTGTCAGGAGACAAAACTTCAAACTGTAAAGGCAAAACGTCTCGCTAGTATTGCCATGCATTTTCTTCCACTTATCTGGGTCCGTGTCACGGGGGCAGCAGTCTCAGTAGGGAAGTCCAGAGTTCGCAGTCTCTGGCCATCTCCTCCAGCTCCAGTGGGAGGACACCAAGGTGCTCCCAGGACAGCTGTGAGACATGATCCATCCTGCATGTCCGAGGTCTGCCCTGGGGCCTCCTCGACCCGGCACAGCATGCCCAAACGCCTCACCAGAGAATCATCAAGACTAGATGCCTACGTAAGCCACGTTAACTTACTCCTCTCTGTGTGAAGGAGCATCGGCTCCTCTCTGGGCTCCTCACCCTATCTCTTAGGGTGAGTCCAGCCACCCTACGGAGGAAACTCATTTCAGGCCCTTGTATTCGCAATCTCATTCTTTTGGTGAGGGTGGGAATGTAGATGGACCAGCAAAGTGAGAACTTTGCCTTCCGGCTCAGTTCGATCTCTATCCTCTATCTCATCATAAGCGGTCCTACAAGCCCAGCTGGCCATCAAAAGCCCCTTCCCTGACCGGGAATCGAACCCAGGCCGCGGCGGTGAGAGCGCCGAATCCTAACCACTAGACCACCAGGGAGTGCTCCAGGTGATAAAAGGGAAAGGAACAGATCGCCACATTTCGGAGCCGGAGTCCCCACGCACTGTTTTATTTTAACCGCTGTGAAAAGAGTATAGGAGTTTCCGGAACAGTTGGCATTGCAATTTAAACAGGAGTAGATGCAAACAACTGTCATGCCAGCGCTGGAGGCAGTCATTTGTGGCCAAATAAGGCTTGGAAAAGTCCAATCGCTCTCACGAGAAATGTAATGTTGCTGCAGGGGAATTAGCTCAAATGGGAGAGCGCTCGCTTAGCATGCGAGAGGTAGCGGGATCGATACCTGCATTCTCCAGTCTCCTTTATTTACTTCAGACCCTTGTCAAGAGACAAAACTTCAAACTGTAAGGGCAAAACATCTAGCTAGTATTGTCATCCGTTTTCTTCCACTCATCTGGGTCCGTGTCACGGGGGCAGCAGGCTCGTGACCATGTTGAGGGTGGGAATGTAGATGGACCGGTAAAGTGAGAACTTTGCCTTCCGGCTCAGCTCTCTCTTCACCACGACGGTATGGTACAGTAACTGTATTACTGCGCTGATCGGCCTGTCAACGTCACACTCCAACCTTCGTATGATGTTCGAACACATCTGCGTAGTGGTTGAAAATGTCCTGCATTGTGGATGTAGGAAAAAGCACTCCAAAAAGGGAGGGATGGACTGCAGTTCTTAATATCTATCTCATCATAAGCGGTCCATCAAGCCCAGCTGGCCATCAATGCCTCAAAAGCCCGTTCCCTGACTGTGAATCAAACCCAGGCCGCGGCGGTGAGAGCGCCGAATCCTAACCACTAGACCACCAGGGAGTGCTCCAGGTGATAAAAGGGAAAGGAACAGATCGCCACATTTCGGAGCCGGAGTCCCCACGCACTGTTTTATTTTAACCGCTGTGAAAAGAGTATAGGAGTTTCCGGAACAGTTGGCATTGCAATTTAAACAGGAGTAGATGCAAACAACTGTCATGCCAGCGCTGGAGGCAGTCATTTGTGGCCAAATAAGGCTTGGAAAAGTCCAATCGCTCTCACGAGAAATGTAATGTTGCTGCAGGGGAATTCGCTCAAATGGGAGAGTGCTTGCGTAGCATACCAGAGCTCATGGGATTGATACCTACATTCTCCATTCTACTCTATTTACTTCAGACCCTTGTCAGGAGACAAAACTTCAAACTGTAAAGGCAAAACGTCTCGCTAGTATTGCCATCCATTTTCTTCCACTTATCTGGGTCCGTGTCACGGGGGCAGCAGTCTCAGTAGGGAAGTCCAGAGTTCGCAGTCTCTGGCCATCTCCTCCAGCTCCAGTGGGAGGACACCAAGGTGCTCCCAGGACAGCTGTGAGACATGATCCATCCTGCATGTCCGAGGTCTGCCCTGGGGCCTCCTCGACCCGGCACAGCATGCCCAAACGCCTCACCAGAGAATCATCAAGACTAGATGCCTACGTAAGCCACGTTAACTTACTCCTCTCTGTGTGAAGGAGCATCGGCTCCTCACCCTATCTCTTAGGGTGAGTCCAGCCACCCTACGGAGGAAACTCATTTCAGGCCCTTGTATTCGCAATCTCATTCTTTTGGTGAGGGTGGGAATGTAGATGGACCAGCAAAGTGGACCAGCAAAGTGAGAACTTTGCCTTCCGGCTCAGCTCGATCTCTATCCTCTATCTCATCATAAGCGGTCCTACAAGCCCAGCTGGCCATCAAAAGCCCGTTCCCTGACCGGGAATCGAACCCAGGCCGCGGCGGTGAGAGCGCCGAATCCTAACCACTAGACCACCAGGGAGTGCTCCAAGTGATAAAAGGGAAAGGAACAGATCGCCACATTTCGGAGCCGGAGTCCCCACGCACTGTTTTATTTTAACCGCTGTGAAAAGAGTATAGGAGTTTCCGGAACAGTTGGCATTGCAATTTAAACAGGAGTAGATGCAAACAACTGTCATGCCAGCGCTGGAGGCAGTCATTTGTGGCCAAATAAGGCTTGGAAAAGTCCAATCGCTCTCACGAGAAATGTAATGTTGCTGCAGGGGAATTAGCTCAAATGGGAGAGTGCTTGCGTAGCATACCAGAGCTCATGGGATTGATACCTACATTCTCCAGTCTACTCTATTTACTTCAGACCCTTGTCAGGAGACAAAACTTCAAACTGTAAAGGCAAAACGTCTCGCTAGTATTGCCATGCATTTTCTTCCACTTATCTGGGTCCGTGTCACGGGGGCAGCAGTCTCAGTAGGGAAGTCCAGAGTTCGCAGTCTCTGGCCATCTCCTCCAGCTCCAGTGGGAGGACACCAAGGTGCTCCCAGGACAGCTGTGAGACATGATCCATCCTGCATGTCCGAGGTCTGCCCTGGGGCCTCCTCGACCCGGCACAGCATGCCCAAACGCCTCACCAGAGAATCATCAAGACTAGATGCCTACGTAAGCCACGTTAACTTACTCCTCTCTGTGTGAAGGAGCATCGGCTCCTCACCCTATCTCTTAGGGTGAGTCCAGCCACCCTACGGAGGAAACTCATTTCAGGCCCTTGTATTCGCAATCTCATTCTTTTGGTGAGGGTGGGAATGTAGATGGACCAGCAAAGTGAGAACTTTGCCTTCCGGCTCAGTTCGATCTCTATCCTCTATCTCATCATAAGCGGTCCTACAAGCCCAGCTGGCCATCAAAAGCCCCTTCCCTGACCGGGAATCGAACCCAGGCCGCGGCGGTGAGAGCGCCGAATCCTAACCACTAGACCACCAGGGAGTGCTCCAGGTGATAAAAGGGAAAGGAACAGATCGCCACATTTCGGAGCCGGAGTCCCCACGCACTGTTTTATTTTAACCGCTGTGAAAAGAGTATAGGAGTTTCCGGAACAGTTGGCATTGCAATTTAAACAGGAGTAGATGCAAACAACTGTCATGCCAGCGCTGGAGGCAGTCATTTGTGGCCAAATAAGGCTTGGAAAAGTCCAATCGCTCTCACGAGAAATGTAATGTTGCTGCAGGGGAATTAGCTCAAATGGGAGAGCGCTCGCTTAGCATGCGAGAGGTAGCGGGATCGATACCTGCATTCTCCAGTCTCCTTTATTTACTTCAGACCCTTGTCAAGAGACAAAACTTCAAACTGTAAGGGCAAAACATCTAGCTAGTATTGTCATCCGTTTTCTTCCACTCATCTGGGTCCGTGTCACGGGGGCAGCAGGCTCGTGACCATGTTGAGGGTGGGAATGTAGATGGACCGGTAAAGTGAGAACTTTGCCTTCCGGCTCAGCTCTCTCTTCACCACGACGGTATGGTACAGTAACTGTATTACTGCGCTGATCGGCCTGTCAACGTCACACTCCAACCTTCGTATGATGTTCGAACACATCTGCGTAGTGGTTGAAAATGTCCTGCATTGTGGATGTAGGAAAAAGCACTCCAAAAAGGGAGGGATGGACTGCAGTTCTTAATATCTATCTCATCATAAGCGGTCCATCAAGCCCAGCTGGCCATCAATGCCTCAAAAGCCCGTTCCCTGACTGTGAATCAAACCCAGGCCGCGGCGGTGAGAGCGCCGAATCCTAACCACTAGACCACCAGGGAGTGCTCCAGGTGATAAAAGGGAAAGGAACAGATCGCCACATTTCGGAGCCGGAGTCCCCACGCACTGTTTTATTTTAACCGCTGTGAAAAGAGTATAGGAGTTTCCGGAACAGTTGGCATTGCAATTTAAACAGGAGTAGATGCAAACAACTGTCATGCCAGCGCTGGAGGCAGTCATTTGTGGCCAAATAAGGCTTGGAAAAGTCCAATCGCTCTCACGAGAAATGTAATGTTGCTGCAGGGGAATTCGCTCAAATGGGAGAGTGCTTGCGTAGCATACCAGAGCTCATGGGATTGATACCTACATTCTCCATTCTACTCTATTTACTTCAGACCCTTGTCAGGAGACAAAACTTCAAACTGTAAAGGCAAAACGTCTCGCTAGTATTGCCATCCATTTTCTTCCACTTATCTGGGTCCGTGTCACGGGGGCAGCAGTCTCAGTAGGGAAGTCCAGAGTTCGCAGTCTCTGGCCATCTCCTCCAGCTCCAGTGGGAGGACACCAAGGTGCTCCCAGGACAGCTGTGAGACATGATCCATCCTGCATGTCCGAGGTCTGCCCTGGGGCCTCCTCGACCCGGCACAGCATGCCCAAACGCCTCACCAGAGAATCATCAAGACTAGATGCCTACGTAAGCCACGTTAACTTACTCCTCTCTGTGTGAAGGAGCATCGGCTCCTCTCTGGGCTCCTCACCCTATCTCTTAGGGTGAGTCCAGCCACCCTACGGAGGAAACTCATTTCAGGCCCTTGTATTCGCAATCTCATTCTTTTGGTGAGGGTGGGAATGTAGATGGACCAGCAAAGTGAGAACTTTGCCTTCCGGCTCAGCTCGATCTCTATCCTCTATCTCATCATAAGCGGTCCTACAAGCCCAGCTGGCCATCAAAAGCCCCTTCCCTGACCGGGAATCGAACCCAGGCCGCGGCGGTGAGAGCGCCGAATCCTAACCACTAGACCACCAGGGAGTGCTCCAGGTGATAAAAGGGAAAGGAACAGATCGCCACATTTCGGAGCTGGAGTCCCCACGCACTGTTTTATTTTAACAGCTGTGAAAAGAGTATAGGAGTTTCCGGAACAGTTGGCATTGCAATTTAAACAGGAGTAGATGCAAACAACTGTCATGCCAGCGCTGGAGGCAGTCATTTGTGGCCAAATAAGGCTTGGAAAAGTCCAATCGCTCTCACGAGAAATGTAATGTTGCTGCAGGGGAATTAGCTCAAATGGGAGAGCGCTCGCTTAGCATGCGAGAGGTAGCGGGATTGATACCTGCATTCTCCAGTCTCCTTTATTTACTTCAGACCCTTGTCAAGAGACAAAACTTCAAACTGTAAGGGCAAAACATCTAGCTAGTATTGTCATCCGTTTTCTTCCACTCATCTGGGTCCGTGTCACGGGGGCAGCAGGCTCGTGACCATGTTGAGGGTGGGAATGTAGATGGACCGGTAAAGTGAGAACTTTGCCTTCCGGCTCAGCTCTCTCTTCACCACGACGGTATGGTACAGTAACTGTATTACTGCGCTGATCGGCCTGTCAACGTCACACTCCAACCTTCGTATGATGTTCGAACACATCTGCGTAGTGGTTGAAAATGTCCTGCATTGTGGATGTAGGAAAAAGCACTCCAAAAAGGGAGGGATGGACTGCAGTTCTTAATATCTATCTCATCATAAGCGGTCCATCAAGCCCAGCTGGCCATCAATGCCTCAAAAGCCCGTTCCCTGACTGGGAATCAAACCCAGGCCGCGGCGGTGAGAGCGCCGAATCCTAACCACTAGACCACCAGGGAGTGCTCCAGGTGATAAAAGGGAAAGGAACAGATCGCCACATTTCGGAGCCGGAGTCCCCACGCACTGTTTTATTTTAACCGCTGTGAAAAGAGTATAGGAGTTTCCGGAACAGTTGGCATTGCAATTTAAACAGGAGTAGATGCAAACAACTGTCATGCCAGCGCTGGAGGCAGCCATTCGTTGTCAAATAAGGCTTGGAAAAGACCAATCGCTCTCACGAGAAATATAATGCTGCTACAGGGGAATTAGCTCAAATTGGAGAGTGCTTGCGTAGCATACCAGAGCTCATGGGATTGATACCTACATTCTCCAGTCTACTCTATTTACTTCAGACCCTTGTCAGGAGACAAAACTTCAAACTGTAAAGGCAAAACGTCTCGCTAGTATTGCCATCCATTTTCTTCCACTTATCTGGGTCCGTGTCACGGGGGCAGCAGTCTCAGTAGGGAAGTCCAGAGTTCGCAGTCTCTGGCCATCTCCTCCAGCTCCAGTGGGAGGACACCAAGGTGCTCCCAGGACAGCTGTGAGACATGATCCATCCTGCATGTCCGAGGTCTGCCCTGGGGCCTCCTCGACCCGGCACAGCATGCCCAAACGCCTCACCAGAGAATCATCAAGACTAGATGCCTACGTAAGCCACGTTAACTTACTCCTCTCTGTGTGAAGGAGCATCGGCTCCTCACCCTATCTCTTAGGGTGAGTCCAGCCACCCTACGGAGGAAACTCATTTCAGGCCCTTGTATTCGCAATCTCATTCTTTTGGTGAGGGTGGGAATGTAGATGGACCAGCAAAGTGGACCAGCAAAGTGAGAACTTTGCCTTCCGGCTCAGCTCGATCTCTATCCTCTATCTCATCATAAGCGGTCCTACAAGCCCAGCTGGCCATCAAAAGCCCGTTCCCTGACCGGGAATCGAACCCAGGCCGCGGCGGTGAGAGCGCCGAATCCTAACCACTAGACCACCAGGGAGTGCTCCAGGTGATAAAAGGGAAAGGAACAGATCGCCACATTTCGGAGCCGGAGTCCCCACGCACTGTTTTATTTTAACCGCTGTGAAAAGAGTATAGGAGTTTCCGGAACAGTTGGCATTGCAATTTAAACAGGAGTAGATGCAAACAACTGTCATGCCAGCGCTGGAGGCAGTCATTTGTGGCCAAATAAGGCTTGGAAAAGTCCAATCGCTCTCACGAGAAATGTAATGTTGCTGCAGGGGAATTAGCTCAAATGGGAGAGTGCTTGCGTAGCATACCAGAGCTCATGGGATTGATACCTACATTCTCCAGTCTACTCTATTTACTTCAGACCCTTGTCAGGAGACAAAACTTCAAACTGTAAAGGCAAAACGTCTCGCTAGTATTGCCATGCATTTTCTTCCACTTATCTGGGTCCGTGTCACGGGGGCAGCAGTCTCAGTAGGGAAGTCCAGAGTTCGCAGTCTCTGGCCATCTCCTCCAGCTCCAGTGGGAGGACACCAAGGTGCTCCCAGGACAGCTGTGAGACATGATCCATCCTGCATGTCCGAGGTCTGCCCTGGGGCCTCCTCGACCCGGCACAGCATGCCCAAACGCCTCACCAGAGAATCATCAAGACTAGATGCCTACGTAAGCCACGTTAACTTACTCCTCTCTGTGTGAAGGAGCATCGGCTCCTCACCCTATCTCTTAGGGTGAGTCCAGCCACCCTACGGAGGAAACTCATTTCAGGCCCTTGTATTCGCAATCTCATTCTTTTGGTGAGGGTGGGAATGTAGATGGACCAGCAAAGTGAGAACTTTGCCTTCCGGCTCAGTTCGATCTCTATCCTCTATCTCATCATAAGCGGTCCTACAAGCCCAGCTGGCCATCAAAAGCCCCTTCCCTGACCGGGAATCGAACCCAGGCCGCGGCGGTGAGAGCGCCGAATCCTAACCACTAGACCACCAGGGAGTGCTCCAGGTGATAAAAGGGAAAGGAACAGATCGCCACATTTCGGAGCTGGAGTCCCCACGCACTGTTTTATTTTAACAGCTGTGAAAAGAGTATAGGAGTTTCCGGAACAGTTGGCATTGCAATTTAAACAGGAGTAGATGCAAACAACTGTCATGCCAGCGCTGGAGGCAGTCATTTGTGGCCAAATAAGGCTTGGAAAAGTCCAATCGCTCTCACGAGAAATGTAATGTTGCTGCAGGGGAATTAGCTCAAATGGGAGAGCGCTCGCTTAGCATGCGAGAGGTAGCGGGATTGATACCTGCATTCTCCAGTCTCCTTTATTTACTTCAGACCCTTGTCAAGAGACAAAACTTCAAACTGTAAGGGCAAAACATCTAGCTAGTATTGTCATCCGTTTTCTTCCACTCATCTGGGTCCGTGTCACGGGGGCAGCAGGCTCGTGACCATGTTGAGGGTGGGAATGTAGATGGACCGGTAAAGTGAGAACTTTGCCTTCCGGCTCAGCTCTCTCTTCACCACGACGGTATGGTACAGTAACTGTATTACTGCGCTGATCGGCCTGTCAACGTCACACTCCAACCTTCGTATGATGTTCGAACACATCTGCGTAGTGGTTGAAAATGTCCTGCATTGTGGATGTAGGAAAAAGCACTCCAAAAAGGGAGGGATGGACTGCAGTTCTTAATATCTATCTCATCATAAGCGGTCCATCAAGCCCAGCTGGCCATCAATGCCTCAAAAGCCCGTTCCCTGACTGGGAATCGAACCCAGGCCGCGGGGGTGAAAGCGCCGAATCCTAACCACTAGACCACCAGGGAGTGCTCCAGGTGATAAAAGGGAAAGGAACAGATCGCCACATTTCGGAGCCGGAGTCCCCACGCACTGTTTTAT
Source organism: Dunckerocampus dactyliophorus (assembly GCF_027744805.1). Lineage (NCBI taxonomy): Eukaryota > Metazoa > Chordata > Actinopteri > Syngnathiformes > Syngnathidae > Dunckerocampus > Dunckerocampus dactyliophorus. The sequence goes on along the minus strand of NC_072835.1, from coordinate 2,559,005 downwards.
TTTAACCGCTGTGAAAAGAGTATAGGAGTTTCCGGAACAGTTGGCATTGCAATTTAAACAGGAGTAGATGCAAACAACTGTCATGCCAGCGCTGGAGGCAGCCATTCGTTGTCAAATAAGGCTTGGAAAAGACCAATCGCTCTCACGAGAAATATAATGCTGCTACAGGGGAATTAGCTCAAATGGGAGAGTGCTTGCGTAGCATACCAGAGCTCATGGGATTGATACCTACATTCTCCAGTCTACTCTATTTACTTCAGACCCTTGTCAGGAGACAAAACTTCAAACTGTAAAGGCAAAACGTCTCGCTAGTATTGCCATCCATTTTCTTCCACTTATCTGGGTCCGTGTCACGGGGGCAGCAGTCTCAGTAGGGAAGTCCAGAGTTTGCAGTCTCTGGCCATCTCCTCCAGCTCCAGTGGGAGGACACCAAGGTGCTCCCAGGACAGCTGTGAGACATGATCCATCCTGCATGTCCGAGGTCTGCCCTGGGGCCTCCTCGACCCGGCACAGCATGCCCAAACGCCTCACCAGAGAATCATCAAGACTAGATGCCTACGTAAGCCACGTTAACTTACTCCTCTCTGTGTGAAGGAGCATCGGCTCCTCTCTGGGCTCCTCACCCTATCTCTTAGGGTGAGTCCAGCCACCCTACGGAGGAAACTCATTTCAGGCCCTTGTATTCGCAATCTCATTCTTTTGGTGAGGGTGGGAATGTAGATGGACCAGCAAAGTGAGAACTTTGCCTTCCGGCTCAGCTCGATCTCTATCCTCTATCTCATCATAAGCGGTCCTACAAGCCCAGCTGGCCATCAAAAGCCCCTTCCCTGACCGGGAATCGAACCCAGGCCACGGCGGTGAGAGCGCCGAATCCTAACCACTAGACCACCAGGGAGTGCTCCAGGTGATAAAAGGGAAAGGAACAGATCGCCACATTTCGGAGCCGGAGTCCCCACGCACTGTTTTATTTTAACCGCTGTGAAAAGAGTATAGGAGTTTCCGGAACAGTTGGCATTGCAATTTAAACAGGAGTAGATGCAAACAACTGTCATGCCAGCGCTGGAGGCAGCCATTCGTTGTCAAATAAGGCTTGGAAAAGACCAATCGCTCTCACGAGAAATATAATGCTGCTACAGGGGAATTAGCTCAAATGGGAGAGTGCTTGCGTAGCATACCAGAGCTCATGGGATTGATACCTACATTCTCCAGTCTACTCTATTTACTTCAGACCCTTGTCAGGAGACAAAACTTCAAACTGTAAAGGCAAAACGTCTCGCTAGTATTGCCATCCATTTTCTTCCACTTATCTGGGTCCGTGTCACGGGGGCAGCAGTCTCAGTAGGGAAGTCCAGAGTTTGCAGTCTCTGGCCATCTCCTCCAGCTCCAGTGGGAGGACACCAAGGTGCTCCCAGGACAGCTGTGAGACATGATCCATCCTGCATGTCCGAGGTCTGCCCTGGGGCCTCCTCGACCCGGCACAGCATGCCCAAACGCCTCACCAGAGAATCATCAAGACTAGATGCCTACGTAAGCCACGTTAACTTACTCCTCTCTGTGTGAAGGAGCATCGGCTCCTCTCTGGGCTCCTCACCCTATCTCTTAGGGTGAGTCCAGCCACCCTACGGAGGAAACTCATTTCAGGCCCTTGTATTCGCAATCTCATTCTTTTGGTGAGGGTGGGAATGTAGATGGACCAGCAAAGTGAGAACTTTGCCTTCCGGCTCAGCTCGATCTCTATCCTCTATCTCATCATAAGCGGTCCTACAAGCCCAGCTGGCCATCAAAAGCCCCTTCCCTGACCGGGAATCGAACCCAGGCCACGGCGGTGAGAGCGCCGAATCCTAACCACTAGACCACCAGGGAGTGCTCCAGGTGATAAAAGGGAAAGGAACAGATCGCCACATTTCGGAGCCGGAGTCCCCACGCACTGTTTTATTTTAACCGCTGTGAAAAGAGTATAGGAGTTTCCGGAACAGTTGGCATTGCAATTTAAACAGGTCTGCCCTGGGGCCTCCTCGACCCGGCACAGCATGCCCAAACGCCTCACCAGAGAATCATCAAGACTAGATGCCTACGTAAGCCACGTTAACTTACTCCTCTCTGTGTGAAGGAGCATCGGCTCCTCACCCTATCTCTTAGGGTGAGTCCAGCCACCCTACGGAGGAAACTCATTTCAGGCCCTTGTATTCGCAATCTCATTCTTTTGGTCACGATCCAAGGCTCGTGACCATGGTGAGGGTGGGAATGTAGATGGACCAGCAAAGTGAGAACTTTGCCTTCGGGCTCAGCTCGATCTCTATCTTCCGTATCTCATCATAAGCGGTCCTACAAGCCCAGCTGGCCATCAAAAGCCCCTTCCCTGACCGGGAATCGAACCCAGGCCGCGGCGGTGAGAGCGCCGAATCCTAACCACTAGACCACCAGGGAGTGCTCCAGGTGATAAAAGGGAAAAGAACAGATCGCCACATTTCGGAGCCGGAGTCCCCACGCACTGTTTTATTTTAACCGCTGTGAAAAGAGTATAGGAGTTTCCGGAACAGTTGGCATTGCAATTTAAACAGGAGTAGATGCAAACAACTGTCATGCCAGCGCTGGAGGCAGTCATTTGTGGCCAAATAAGGCTTGGAAAAGTCCAATCGCTCTCACGAGAAATGTAATGTTGCTGCAGGGGAATTAGCTCAAATGGGAGAGCGCTCGCTTAGCATGCGAGAGGTAGCGGGATTGATACCTGCATTCTCCAGTCTCCTTTATTTACTTCAGACCCTTGTCAAGAGACAAAACTTCAAACTGTAAGGGCAAAACATCTAGCTAGTATTGTCATCCCTTTTCTTCCACTCATCTGGGTCCGTGTCACGGGAGCAGCAGGCTCGTGACCATGTTGAGGGTGGGAATGTAGATGGACCGGTAAAGTGAGAACTTTGCCTTCCGGCTCAGCTCTCTCTTCACCACGACGGTATGGTACAGTAACTGTATTACTGCGCTGATCGGCCTGTCAACGTCACACTCCAACCTTCGTATGATGTTCGAACACATCTGCGTAGTGGTTGAAAATGTCCTGCATTGTGGATGTAGGAAAAAGCACTCCAAAAAGGGAGGGATGGACTGCAGTTCTTAATATCTATCTCATCATAAGCGGTCCATCAAGCCCAGCTGGCCATCAATGCCTCAAAAGCCCGTTCCCTGACTGGGAATCGAACCCAGGCCGCGGCGGTGAAAGCGCCGAATCCTAACCACTAGACCACCAGGGAGTGCTCCAGGTGATAAAAGGGAAAGGAACAGATCGCCACATTTCGGAGCCGGAGTCCCCACGCACTGTTTTATTTTAACCGCTGTGAAAAGAGTATAGGAGTTTCCGGAACAGTTGGCATTGCAATTTAAACAGGAGTAGATGCAAACAACTGTCATGCCAGCGCTGGAGGCAGTCATTTGTGGCCAAATAAGGCTTGGAAAAGTCCAATCGCTCTCACGAGAAATGTAATGTTGCTACAGGGGAATTCGCTCAAATGGGAGAGTGCTTGCGTAGCATACCAGAGCTCATGGGATTGATACCTACATTCTCCAGTCTACTCTATTTATTTCAGACCCTTGTCAGGAGACAAAACTTCAAACTGTAAAGGCAAAACGTCTCGCTAGTATTGCCATCCATTTTCTTCCACTTATCTGGGTCCGTGTCACGGGGGCAGCAGTCTCAGTAGGGAAGTCCAGAGTTTGCAGTCTCTGGCCATCTCCTCCAGCTCCAGTGGGAGGACACCAAGGTGCTCCCAGGACAGCTGTGAGACATGATCCATCCTGCATGTCCGAGGTCTGCCCTGGGGCCTCCTCGACCCGGCACAGCATGCCCAAACGCCTCACCAGAGAATCATCAAGACTAGATGCCTACGTAAGCCACGTTAACTTACTCCTCTCTGTGTGAAGGAGCATCGGCTCCTCTCTGGGCTCCTCACCCTATCTCTTAGGGTGAGTCCAGCCACCCTACGGAGGAAACTCATTTCAGGCCCTTGTATTCGCAATCTCATTCTTTTGGTGAGGGTGGGAATGTAGATGGACCAGCAAAGTGAGAACTTTGCCTTCCGGCTCAGCTTGATCTCTATCCTCTATCTCATCATAAGCGGTCCTACAAGCCCAGCTGGCCATCAAAAGCCCCTTCCCTGACCGGGAATCGAACCCAGGCCACAGCGGTGAGAGCGCCGAATCCTAACCACTAGACCACCAGGGAGTGCTCCAGGTGATAAAAGGGAAAGGAACAGATCGCCACATTTCGGAGCCGGAGTCCCCACGCACTGTTTTATTTTAACCGCTGTGAAAAGAGTATAGGAGTTTCCGGAACAGTTGGCATTGCAATTTAAACAGGAGTAGATGCAAACAACTGTCATGCCAGCGCTGGAGGCAGTCATTTGTGGCCAAATAAGGCTTGGAAAAGTCCAATCGCTCTCACGAGAAATGTAATGTTGCTGCAGGGGAATTAGCTCAAATGGGAGAGCGCTCGCTTAGCATGCGAGAGGTAGCGGGATTGATGCCTGCATTCTCCAGTCTCCTTTATTTACTTCAGACCCTTGTCAAGAGACAAAACTTCAAACTGTAAGGGCAAAACATCTAGCTAGTATTGTCATCCGTTTTCTTCCACTCATCTGGGTCCGTGTCACGGGGGCAGCAGGCTCGTGACCATGTTGAGGGTGGGAATGTAGATGGACCGGTAAAGTGAGAACTTTGCCTTCCGGCTCAGCTCTCTCTTCACTGCAATTTAAACAGGAGTAGATGCAAACAACTGTCATGCCAGCGCTGGAGGCAGCCATTCGTTGTCAAATAAGGCTTGGAAAAGACCAATCGCTCTCACGAGAAATATAATGCTGCTACAGGGGAATTAGCTCAAATGGGAGAGTGCTTGCGTAGCATACCAGAGCTCATGGGATTGATACCTACATTCTCCAGTCTACTCTATTTACTTCAGACCCTTGTCAGGAGACAAAACTTCAAACTGTAAAGGCAAAACGTCTCGCTAGTATTGCCATCCATTTTCTTCCACTTATCTGGGTCCGTGTCACGGGGGCAGCAGTCTCAGTAGGGAAGTCCAGAGTTCGCAGTCTCTGGCCATCTCCTCCAGCTCCAGTGGGAGGACACCAAGGTGCTCCCAGGACAGCTGTGAGACATGATCCATCCTGCATGTCCGAGGTCTGCCCTGGGGCCTCCTCGACCCGGCACAGCATGCCCAAACGCCTCACCAGAGAATCATCAAGACTAGATGCCTACGTAAGCCACGTTAACTTACTCCTCTCTGTGTGAAGGAGCATCGGCTCCTCACCCTATCTCTTAGGGTGAGTCCAGCCACCCTACGGAGGAAACTCATTTCAGGCCCTTGTATTCGCAATCTCATTCTTTTGGTCACGATCCAAGGCTCGTGACCATGGTGAGGGTGGGAATGTAGATGGACCAGCAAAGTGAGAACTTTGCCTTCGGGCTCAGCTCGATCTCTATCTTCCGTATCTCATCATAAGCGGTCCTACAAGCCCAGCTGGCCATCAAAAGCCCCTTCCCTGACCGGGAATCGAACCCAGGCCGCGGCAGTGAGAGCGCCGAATCCTAACCACTAGACCACCAGGGAGTGCTCCAGGTGATAAAAGGGAAAGGAACAGATTGCCACATTTCGGAGCCGGAGTCCCCACGCACTGTTTTATTTTAACCGCTGTGAAAAGAGTATAGGAGTTTCCGGAACAGTTGGCATTTCAATTTAAACAACTGTCATGCCAGCGCTGGAGGCAGCCATTTGTGGCCAAATAAGGCTTGGAAAAGTCCAATCGCTCTCACAAGGAATATAATGCTGCTTCAGGGGAATTCGCTCAAATGGGAGAGCGCTCGCTTAGCATGCGAGAGGTAGCGGTACGAGGTCTACCCTGGGGCCTCCTCCCGGCACAGCATGCCCGAAAGATGAGCAAGTATTGATCCATATGATGTTCGAACACATCTGTGTAGTGGTTGAAAATGTCCTGCATTGTGGATGTAGGAAAAAACACTACAAACAGGCAGGGAGGTACTGTACTTCTTAATCCCTATCTCATCATAAGCAGTACTACAAGCCCAGCTGGCCATCAATGCCTCAAAAGCCTGTTCCCTGACAGTGAGAGAGCCAAATCCTAACCACTAGAACATCAAGGAGGGCGACAGTTGCTAAAAGGGAAAGGAACAGATTGCTACATTTTGGAGCCGAAGTCCCCACACATCGTTTTATTTTAACAGCCGTGAAATGAGTATAGGAGTGTCCAGAACTTTTGGCAATTCAAACTGGAGCAGATGCAAACATATGTAATGCCAGCGTTGGAGAGGGCAATCTTCGCAGTCTCTGGCCACTTCATCCAGCTCCACCGGAAGGACACCAAGGCCAGTTTTGAGACATGATCACTCCGACCTTCCCTCACACATGAACAAGTATTGATCCGTATGTCATTATAAGTTACAGTACTTCTGTAGTGGTTGAAATGCCCTGGAAATCGGAATAACCTCTACAAACAGTGATGTACAAGGCAGTGATGTACTATGGTCCTTCATCCCTATCTGCAGGACTTGATCTTAAGGAAGTAAAAAAACAGCAACAAGGAACTTTGCCAATGCTAACGTGTTATTCTGTACTATTTCTTATTTTTAGGGATGCTCATATCGGGGTCCCAATTGACATACCGATTATCTATGAGTGAAAGGGATCACCAATGTTTTTTCTTGTGTGAGCTACTTGTCCAAAATGAAAATGGCCAAGAGCGACTAATTTTTGCATCAGCTTTTTTCAACCCAAACAAAGCAAATATGCTTGTTTTACCAGAACATAAACAAAATGCTGGTATCCACAACTCATATTTTATATTTCAGTATGCATTTCTTTCTCGTGTTCTCACATTATTGACTGAAAACCTGAATGAAAAGCAGGCTTGCAGGCGCCTCATGTGGTCGTAGGTGGGCTATTTGATTTGAAAGGGTAACCATAAAATATATACAAAAACATATTTGATGTACTTTTTCAAAAGTAATGGAGTAATTTAGAGGATCAGGTTCGTTCTTTAAAGAGCATTTGGAAGCGAGAGCAGCTTGATGGCGCTCCAGTAGGAGCCCGAGACAAACTCGGTTACCTCCAGTCAGATAAATCCAACCACTTTTCGGCTGTGCGCCTTAGACCTCTGACTGCCACGCACACATGGGCGAGTGTCCAGCGTTTTGGCTCCATTTGCCGCCGTCCGACCGATAATCACATAGCAATCCTTAAAAGCTCACCATACCTTGTCGAGTGCCCACCAAACTCAAATTTGTTAACGCTCCTCCCCTTTGTTCAGAATGTGTTTTTTTTTTACGCCCACTAGCCCATGATGGACAGGACTAAAGCGGTGGAGCTTCCCAAACTCCAATGTGGTTTCATCGACTTTGTCTGTACGTTTGTCTACAAGGTAGGTCCTCCTCGCTGTCAGACAGAAAGTGTGCACGTGTAGACCTACTAAACAGCACAGGGCTCCTAATTGGATCCAATGTTTTGTCGTCACAGGAGTTCTCGCGCTTCCACCCGCAAATCCAACCCATGCTGGACGGGATCCTCAACAACAGGAAGGAGTGGAACGCCAAGAAAGAAGAGTACGAGGCCAAACTCAAAGCCATCGAGGACGAGAAGGCGGCAAGGCAGGCGGCCGCTGCCAGCAAAGGTAGGACCCTTCTTTCAGAGTGACATTCATTCAGTCTTATGGTTTCTTTTTTATTCACCCGTCAGCGGATAACAGCGGCGGCGGGGGCTCCAAGACATGCTCGCTGTGCTGAACGGTGAAATCGGATGAGCAAGGATCAGAATTTGAGACAGTCAGGAAGGTCTGGTCAGGTTTCTTCTGGTGCTCTGCATAAAGGAGGTATCTTTGATTTAGTCTTATATACTTGGACTGAGTGTATTTCTGTAAAATGCTTTTATATATACACAACATGTAAATACACCATTGTCATCATGTACTTGTAGTAGTATAAAAAAAATACTGTATTAATTTATTTTAGGCTTGGCAGAAACATTTCGATCAACTCCTTCCAGTCACACATTTTACACACGACTTTGTTTACCTCATTACAACAAAGTTAAAGGTAGACTTTTGTACCATACACTTGCTTTTTCATAACCACTGATCTACATAAGTCGTTAGCTGCTTATTCATGATGCCTTTATACTGTATATACTGTATGTGTGACAGTACACTACATTGTACCATCTATTGGACATCCACATTTACAAATGCCGCTGCTGCTGCAAAAAAAGATCTAATTTATTGTCCTATACCGTCGTCCCTTGTTCCACCGCGGTTCGAACATCGCTCTCTCACTCTGTCACGATTTTAAAAAAATAAATTAATAAATGTTTGCTGTTTCGTGGTTGACTACAGTACAAAAAATGCATATTTAAAGGGTCCATGACATGATTAATAGGCAGGGGTCGGCAACCTTTTTGGCAAAGAGAGCCATGAAAACCACATATTTTAAAATATATTTCGGTGAGAGCCATATCGTATTTTTTTTAAAACACTGAATACAACTAAAAGCATGAATTTTTAAGCAAGACCAACATTTGTAGAATTTAATAAGCCTAAGAATTTCTCCTTTTTTTTACACTGTTATACTGAAGATATCCAATAATAAATAAAATACTTCTTAACATAAATGTGACATCTAGTGCTGTATGGTTATCCTTTTGCACTGCAGTACTGGACTCTACTTTATATACCTGCTTCCCTTCATTATGGTTTGTTGCTCATGTTAAGGACCTGGGATCATTTACTGACGGATCAGTAGGACCTGTTAGTTTAAAGCATAACCCAGAACAACCTATAAGAAACTCACTTGAACCATACTGCTTGCTCTTTTGTATTCAAGAAAACTCAGGTTGACACTCTTCAATGTTTAATAAAGGCAAATGTTTTAATAGGATAGTTTGGCAAGGAGATATAAATAGTAATAATTCATAAAAATGTTCAAATAATTTGAGCCTGCCTTCTGTATGATAAATGAGCTGCATTCACATATATCTGGACAAAAAGCAAAACGAAGTCTTGGACCACACCCATGTAGGGCTGCAACTAACGATTATTTTAATAACTGATTCAATCGGTCGATTATTTTTTCGATGAATCAGATTTTAAAAACCCGCATTTTTCATTTCCTCCTCTTTATTCAGAAATAGAAGACTTGAACTGACAGAGCAAATAAGCACACAAACACTCGGTTGCCGCTTGAATATTCTGTTAAAATTATGTTAAATAATAAAAAATGTAAATGTTTGTCAAATAGCTTCAGTAAAACAATAAATGTACACAAAAATGCAATCATGCTCATTTTCGTTGTCGATTTATCAGAAGTTTGTTTCAATTAATGGAGTAATCGGTTAGACCATAGATGGACCAAATGAATATGAAGCAAACGCCTACAGTTAGTGCCATATCAGAAAAGAGGCAAAAAGAGGCAAAAAAGCCCATCACAAGCTGATATTTATGAATATCTTGTTTTGGCATATTTATATATACACATATTTAAAATTTAAAAAACGATTACCAAAATACCGTAGTTGTCGATTAATTGGGTAATCCATTACACCAGGGGTGTCAAACTGGTGCCATGGAGGGCCGAGACACTGCAGGTTTTCTTTCCAGCCAGTCACTAAAGCAGGTGATTTTAATGATCAACACTTTCAGTTTGAGGGAAGGAGCTCATCAATTAAATCACCTGCTGAAGAAACTGGTTGGAGAGAAAACCTGCAGCGTCTCAGCCCTCCAGGGCACGAGTTTGACACATTTGCATTACACGGAGGCCGTGAAGTGCAAAACAAATGAACAAAATGCAACACAAATTACAATTACAGCACGTGGAAGGGGAATGTACCAAATCCCAGAGTTATAGGAAGTGATAACGTTTGGACCAATCAGCTCTGGTGTGTTGGTGGCCGAGAAGCGCAAAACACTTTCACAAAAAGCAAAACAAATTTCAATTACACCACCCAGAAGGAGATTGTACCCCTGTTATACCCTCATTAAAATATCTGATCTGTTCCTTTCGTCCGGTAAGTACCATTTAACAAGTCCAATGACCGGCCACATGGGCAAAAAAATCACGTCAAGCAGCTCAAGTGTGTGCCACAAAATGGGGCAAAACATGATGCCATGATGTCCTCCATTAACGCCTGTCACAACTCCAAATGTTACCGCTTCCTCGGAGCTGATTGGCACTTTTGAAGATAAGGCCAAAAAAATCCAAAAATAAACATTCACTGCTCATGGGTAATCCTAATCCAGGAAGAATGACCGGTGAGTGATCAGGTCATCACACTTCTCCGGTGTGCGTAAGATTTTCTATGCTCTAAATTATTTTATCGGCGTTGGGTCTGGAACCAATTAACCGCTAGAAACGAGGGACGACTGTATGTAATTTCAGAGGAATAAAGCCGTGAAAAAATGTACCATAAATAGCTTGCTTCTGTACATGTTTAATATATACAAACACATAAATAAAACCAATCTATTTTTAAATGTGTGGTCTGTTGAATAATGCCACTTAGAATAGTATCACATTGCATTGTTACACAACCACAGCTTCTGTTCACACTGCACTTTCTACCCGCGACCCCAATCCTGGGATTGCTGCTAAACTAGGCTGGGATTACAACCGCCATCATCTTGCTTTAAGTGAAGGACACACACACACACGCACACACACGCGCATCACAATTACTGTAAATTCTGGTGTATAAACTGGACCCACTAAATTTAGAGGAAAAAAAAAGATTTGTACATATATAAAACACAGTGGACTATAATCCGCACGTGTGCACATCATAAAATGGGATATTTAGTGCACAGAAAGATATTTTTAGAACTTTTAATAAATGCTTTTTCTCCCCAAACAGTGCGTGCCTATGACGGAGTGTTAGGGCCACATAAAAAAAAAAAAACAAATCTGAGATTTTGAGAATAAAGTCGTAAATTTACGAGAAAAAAAGTCAGAATATTACGGGAATGGAAGTCATAAAGATACGAGAAAAAAAGTATATTATGAGAATGAAGTGGTAAATTTAGGATAATAAAGTGGTAATATTACGTGTCATACGTGTCAGAGGGAAAATAAGAGCATAGCACTTCAGGAAGGAAGGAAACTTTCCTCTCGCTTCAGGCAAGCTTTTATTTATAACGTGGCAGCAAAACAGAGCAGTTGAGCACAAACAGGGTCGCATGGCTACCCTTCTCATTTCCGCCTTCCTTACCCTGCCCCCTCCACATGCCGAAGGCCACATAAATCCCCCCTTTTCATAGCTGTCTCAGCCAATGCCTGTTACGACTATTAAAATAATCTCAGATATGAAGTTGGAAAGTTACAAGACAAACCTCCCAACTTTGTTACAGGCATTGCCTGAGACAGTAGTACCACTTTATTCTCGGAAATTTAGGACTTTATTCTCATAATATTATGACTTTTTTCTTGTAAATGTCAGATTTTATTTTTGTAAATTTATGACATTTTTTTCTCGTACATTTATGACTTTATTCTCGTACGTAAATTTAATACTTTTTTTTCCTTGTAAATTTACAATTTTATTCTTGTAAATTTTAGACTTTTTTCCTTGTAAATTTATTACTTTATTCTCAAAATCTCAGATTATTTTTTTTTCAATGTGGCCCTAATACTCTGTCGTACAACAGTACACCGCTAGCTAAACAGTGCAAAACAGGACAGGGCTAGTTAAATAGTGCAGAATAGTGCGTGGAACATAGATAACAGTAGACTACCACAAAAGTCATTCATCCCCGTCCTCTTGGGAATTAAAACCACTATAGTCTTCCTCGTCCGTGTCAGAATTGAACAGCGTCATAATTCCTTCGTCACACACGTCGTCGGTCTCTCTCTCTCTTTGGGTGTCGCTCTCCGTGTCCTCCCCTTCATCTGGCAGTAGTAATCCAGCCTCTCGAAACCCGTTGATGATTACTGCTCCACGCTGTAAGGATCCAGCGACAGACTTGTGCAAAAGTTGCTCTTCGCATGCGACCGGTTTCTGCGAAGGATTTCTTGCCGGTAGTCACCCAAGCCTCCCACGCAACTCGGAGTGCCACTTTAAATGCACGATTCACACTGATGTCGAGTGGCTGCAAATACTTTGTTGTGCTCCCAGGAATCACAGCTGGGATGGTGTTTGTCCTCACGATGGCCCCTTTCACAGAATCTGTTATATGGGTCCTCATGCTGTCCAAAACGAGCAATGCCTTTTTCTGGCACAAAAATCCCCCCGGCCGCTTGCCGTAGCACTCTGTCAGCCATTCCTCCATTAGACTTTCCATCATCCACCCTTTGTTGTTTACTTTCACTACAATTTCTTCCGGAAGTGTTTCTTTTGGCATCGTCGTCCGATTAAAAATGACCATTGGTGGAAGTTTTTGTCTGGATGCGGTGCAGGCCAGAACACACGTGAAATGCGTTCTCTCATGTCCAGTTGTTTTCAGCGTGACAAACGAATCACCTTTCTCGTTAACAGTCCGAGTGAGAGGCAGGTCAAACGTCAAACGTACCTCATCCATGTTAATGATGTCATGTTTTTTTAATTCTCGGCTATTTTCGTTTGGGTGAATATCCGGAAGTTTGCAACTGTTTTCTCTTATTCGGAAGGGAGTTGTTGACGCAAGGCCGTGCGTGCCCTGATGGACAGCCCTTTCCGTCTCATGAATCTGAGACACCACGACGGTCCACCTATAAAATCTTCTATCTTCCGTTCGGTGGCGATTGCTTTGGCTTTTAGTCGGATCTGCACCATGGAAACACCTTGGCCGTCCGCTCTCTGTGTATTTACCCAGTCCTCAAGCGCGTCTTCTAGCTCAGGCCATCTGCTTTTCTTACCCCTGAAAGCTTTTACCATCTTTTTGCTTTGCGTCAGCTTTTCATGTTGCCGTCTCCATCGTCCCACCATACATTCGTTGATGCTAAGCTTACGCGAGGCAGCCCTGTTTCCTACTCGGACAGCCAAATCGATCACCTTCAAATTGAAAGCGGCATCATATGTGTTTTGTCGTGTGTTTTCCATGATGGATGATTGTGCACAACGCGTCTACATTCCGCTGCAGTAGGTGGCGGTATGCACCTAAACTTGCTTACAACCCTACTGTAGTGAGGGTAATCGGCATCAAGATGGATGGATGGGGTTATTGTATGTGTATTTCTATTGTGTGAGCGGATATGAAGTGTACGCCTGTGGTGCTACGTACACGGCGTAACTTTTACGTAGGGTCACTTGGGGGATTGCTGCATTTTACACTGCAAGATCGCTCTGGACTTCACGAGAACCACAGGGCAGCGGGACCAGGGAGTCCGTGGTCCGCCTTTGAGTCGTCATAGTTGGTGGAGGCCCTGGCGGATGCAGGTATGTGTCAAAAACGACATCGCTGCATCTTTTTTGTCCATTCAACATAAGACTTTGCAATCTTGACGGTATATTTATGGTGTTTATTGAATAATCCACATCCAACAATCTTTTACATTTGATTTTAGTATAAAATTGTGCTTGTGCACCACTCAACTGGAGCGACAGGATTAGTAGTTGCAAAGAATGGTGCTTTCTCTGCATTTTTTGCTTCTTTTCTGAACTTTTTTTGCCGTTATGATGGACTATTTTAGCATTTTCCGAAACGATTAGTAGTGGTTCTGAAGTATCGGGGATGTCACGAGATTAGAACACGACCACATATTAGCCGCACCGCTCTATAAGCCTCAGGGTTCAAAGTTTGAGAAAAAAGTAGCGGCTTATACACGGGAAATTACGGTAACACTTCAGTGATGACATGAAAATAATCTGCTTTTATTCAAGATGGGAGTTTGCTCATTTCAGGATAGTGTCTGAATTAGCTGCAAAGAAAAAGGAAGAAATATGAAATATTATAAAGAAGAACATTTATTGTGTCACATGACAATGCCGCAGTCGTGCATTACCTTCATTGCTCCTGCTCCTCGTGGGCTTTCCTTTCCGCTTCCTCGACCCTCCGCTCCTCCTCTGCAATGGGTGTCAGCTACTCTGAACGACAACAGCAACTTATAACGTGCTGCTATTTCACAGTAACATCCATCTTTGCTTGCTCTAGTTATGATTGTGCAGGTTATTCACATGGTTTGCAATGTGTTTATTGTTTTGCAGGATTACACGAGTGGAATGTTTCATTAAGTTTATATTTCACTGTGCAGGTGTTACCCTAATGAAGCATCCTGTAAGGTGTAGAGTATATATGCTGCATATAACGTGTATAGACTATTAGTACAGCTGTGTTCAAACTAATAGCACAATATTAAAACATAACCACAAAAGTTGGCTACTTCGCAGATTTCACTTATTGCGGGCTATTTTGGGTACCTATCCCGTGCGATAAACGAGGGAACACTGGACGACATTGCAAATCATTTACCAGTAGGTGAAGTACAGTCATGGAAAACCAACACATCCAGCATTGATGATATGTACTAGGGCTGGGCGATATGACCTTAAATCAATATCACAATAAATTGGGCAGTTTTACCTCGACCACTATATATCTTTGCCATCTGAAAATAAGTGCAGGAAATGTATTCAGCAACTGGCACACATTACTTTCAATGAAATATAATGCACATAATGGAATGCACCAATTCCGCCTATAAGCCTTCTGAAAAAACCTCCAAACAACGTTGCACTCACATAACGTGGTTTGGGTGTTACGACAGTTTCCATACTCACTTTACATCTTGTGTTCTTTTGCTCAACATCATCTTTGTGGAACCCAAAATAAATCTCCCTGGGACTGCGGTCCACAAATATGAATGTATGGTACCCACCCTGGCATACTACATCCTGTACACACATGTACTAAGCTACAAATACACCACATAACATGACTGGCATCAGGTCTCATACAATTACATTACTAATGGCCACTTATCACACTGCACTAGAAGAACCACCTTGATAGCAACCCAACCTACCACAACCATGTCAGCTCATATTTTCCAATAATAATAATACATTTATAAATATAGTGACTTTCTCATTTTTCTAACAATTCTATTCAATTCCAGACATTCCGTTGTCGTGTTATTTGCCTATATATGTGTACCATGTTGGCTTCAGAAACTGGATAGATAACCATCATCAAAATTGTCACGTGGTGGCACACGGCCTGGTAACTGGATTCCAAAATGCAGAGACACCGGTGGCTATTTACAATATTTAACAGTCGTGGTAGGTATACAGAATGATACAGAGTCCAAAAACAACCCGGGCTCAGCCACGGGGAAAAACGTGAACAAAGGACGCTGCACAAAAACAGTCGCACGATATAAGAAAGTACAAAAATACAAAAACTAACGTAAGCGTGGCAAAAGCAAAACTACACTAAAAACAAGAATAACACTAAAGCTACAGCTAAAGGTTACGTGAGACAAATGGAAATGGAAATGGCAATGGCAATGGCTGAACAAGAACAGACAATCTGGCAATTGACTAAGCGTGGAGCACAGGTCTAAATAGTCCAACGAAGATTGAGAACAGGTGTGTACAGGAAACTCCTCCCCTAGGTGGGCAGGTGTGCTGCAACAGAATACCATTAGATGGCAGCAGAGCAGCAACACAACTATGACAAAAATGATCATTTACACAATGAAAAGAGAATTTCACATGTTCTTGTAGCCAGGTGACCATCTATTAGTGACATCAAATAAATGGAATCCTTAAAAAATGCTACCAAGAGCAAACTAATCATGGTTTCCTATAGAGAGGCTTTTAGAATGTTTTTATTATCTTGTTAATTTTTCATAATTTGCCATGATGTATATGTTTTGCTTTTTTTAAAGGCTTTAAAAATCCATATATTTGTGGATCATTCTGAGCGGCGTTACGATGCATACAAACAGAAAAAAAGTACTTTTAGCACATGAGTGGGAAAGCAGTATAGTAAGGAACAGAGAGCAGTCATCTTTCCCGCAGTGCTCCAGTAACCAACTGATAACATAGCTAGCTAGTGTCACGATAGGCTGTGAGCCAAGTGTTGGAACCCAAAATGCAGAAGGAAACTGCGTTGGTGAAAAAGACTATCCGTTTATTACGGTAGAAAATAAGTTTACAAAAAGACAACAAAAATACAAAAAACACAACTAAGATGCTCAGGGCTAAGGCCAAAAAGTACAACAAAAAACACTGCTAGGCAGGAAGGAAAGACACACGTGATAAATGAGGAAGCTGTAGCAAAAACGGCATACAGAGCAGGAAAATATACGATACTAGGAATCACAATGGTAACAAGGCTAATAGTAGAACGACCAGCTGGGAGCCAGGGAAGGAAGGTGCAGGAAGCAGGGTTGGCAAAGGAATAACTGGAAAATGGTTGTGGTCTGGCAGCAGCTGATAAAGGCCCAGGTAATTGGTCACAGGTGATTCGCATGAGTAATTAGGGTAAGCAATGCACTGCAACAGAAAACAGACAGGTGGCAGCAAAGCGACAACACAGAATGTGACAGCTAATTGGCTACGTCAGCGAGCGCAGCTTGTACGGCTGAGATGTCATCACACGCCAACACGAGCTGCCGATGTGAACCAGGAAAAGTTGTAGGAGACTTGCAGATTGATATACAAACAGCCAAAACGTTCCTCTACTTTGATTCCCTTTGTTTGGACCTAATATGTACGCTTCTGAGTCTGGGTAATTGAGTAACCGATTGAAAGGGGTGTGTTCAAAGTAACAGCAGTGTGTCGTTCAAATAATGAGGTCATTCATTCCGTGAAAAAACAGGTGTCAACCAGATGTCCCTTGTTTAAGGATGATGTCGTACGTGCATTTCTCTCTGAAAACACGAGAAAAATAGGTCCTTCCTGACATTGTTCAGAAGAAAAGCGTACTTTGATTAAAACGTTGATTGATGAGGGGACAGCGTATAAACAAGTGCAGAAAACCAAAGGCTAAATGACCTCCGGTGCTTTAAAACTGAAAGCAAAACCAGAAAGATGTGGAAGAAAACAGAAGACTACCATTCGAATGGATGGGAGCATCGCCGGAATGGCAAAGAATCAGCCAATGACCAGCTCCGGGGGCTGAAGTTACCCGTGAGTACCCACGTTAGTCAGAAGATGCCTGTGTGAAGCTAATAACGTGCAGCAACACTCCGAACAGAAAGCATCCCACACCGAAAACAATAAAACAAAAGCCACGGGGAAATGCTGCAAATTAAAAAATATGACTGTGATATCAAGAAAAAGAGAAATGTTGCAAGTTCACGGAAGAAAATGGTTCAAGCCAGACCTGAGCGGCATGTCCACAAGAAAGTTGGCAGCAGGAAAAAGTACATTTTTCTTCTGCTTTGTAAACACGTGGTGGTAATATCACACATCCGTTTTGGGCATTACATGAAAATATTACAAATGCATTAAAAAAAATACATAGAAATTAGTATATTACAATTACATTTGAAAAATGCAGTAAATTAAGTGTTTTTTATTATTATTTCCAATTAACCATTATGTCGTCCTTCTTGGTATATAGTCATTGCAGAGTTATTAGTGAAATGTCTGATTTTGTGGTCTTCCTTACTGCCATTTTTAGATTTAATTTTAATCTGTGCATTATTTGCAGAGCCGGCTGGCCCATTAGGCAATGTAGGCAAATGTGCGCGGCGCCATGGTCTCCAGAGGGTGGCAGAAAATTGGAAAAAACAATTCACCTTCAATATGATTATGTGTATTCTTTAAAAAGATGACATAGTCCGCCCCCCCCCCCCCCCCCCCCCATCGGACCGTCTGAAATAAATGCAAAACACGCGTCATTTGTTTCACACAAATAACAAAAAAAAAACGTTATCTGAAGCTGCAACCTCTGCAGTACACAACAAAACCAAACACCGATCTCACGTCGTTCCAAGTCCAAGCTGAGCTTTCAGAGTAACAAAGTAAGACATTGCGTGGTTATGGTTAAAGTTCTAATATATGATCATACAAATAAGTGGGAGATTTTTTCTGATTAGCAAATTAGTCACAGTGTACATACCTCAATGTCAATACTAGCAGAGATTTGTCTTGTTTACAACTTCACACACGTGAAAAAATCAACATTAACCACCCGAGGTTTCACAGTAAAATTAAAAATTCATGCAGCGATTTTTTTTTAAACGGTTCGTTTGTGCCTTAATAAGAGGCGATACAACTGGAACCATGGTGAAGCCAAAGACGTTGACTTCCGGTTTCTTCTTCTTCTTTGTCAGCGGCATAGACATAGATAGACGCCGCATCGAGCGCTGAGCCGTACGTCAACGTCGCCGCCATATTGGATGTGTCAAGGCTGCGCTGTAAATTTGCTTACCTCCATCAAGCGCCTTCTACGAAGAAATGTAAGTTATTCCTCTCGTTTATACATTCACACACGCACTCATATACTTGTGAAACAGTTAAGCACAAGAGGAATTGACTGAAAGGTGCTTTACGAAAGTAAGTACATTGACTTGTATTCATTTACAGCGCAGCCTTGACACATCCAATATGGCGGCGGCGTTGACGTATCGCAACAGTGGACGAACCCGCTCGATTGCGGCGTCTAATCCCTATTCATCTCTCCAGCTTCCATAAACAAGCACTGCTTGCATGGTCTATGATATACAAACACAATTTTTCACCACACCGATACTCTATATGGAATAACAAGGATATACCTTACAAGAACAGATCCATATTCTTTAGGGAGTGGTTTAACAGTAATATTATTTGGGTAAGGCAGCTATTCAACAGCAATGGTGTCTTGTTTTCCTATGAGGAGTTTCTTCAATATTATGGTATACCTATAACTCCCAAACAGTATGCCATAGTATTTGATGCTATTCCATCTGGTGTACTCATGTTGTTCAAAAGTAGTATGTCTGTTAATATACTTGATGCTCCCTTTACTGTCGTAACAGACTCACCAGTTGGTCAAATATGCTTCAACCCATCTGGTAGTAAGAACAACTGTAAAATCCGTGCTTTTTTCCAATATAATATTGTTTCTGTTTCTCCTGTAATAACTGACTGGAACAGTCGTGTTAATAACTCTTCCTCAAAGATTTTTTGAGGTTAACAAAGTGAAAGAAGTCATTTAAAATGATTCACCGATGTTATCCAGTTAAATCCTTCTTTATCCAATTCATATGTTGATTTAGATCTGAAATGTGCTTTTTGTGACTCCCGTGCTGAGACTGTTGTTCATCTCTTTTGGAAATGTGAATATACCCGTAAACTGTGGCAAGATGTTTGTAGATTTATTTTAGATCATATCTGCTGGGATTTTGAGCTCCTCCTGCAAAATGTCCTTTTTGGCTTCGTAAAGAATGACGGTCCAGCTGACAAAGAGTATTTTTTAATTAATCTCATTTTAATTCTTGCAAAATTCTACATCCACAAATGTAAATTTGCCAAAGTGAAGTCCCTTTTTTATGTTTTGAAGAAAGAAGTGAAGCTGTACCTCAAATCAGTATCCTCTGCTAATAACAAGAAAGCTATCAAGACAGTAAATCTGTGCTCCCACTTCAATATCCTGAATTCAATTTAATTTTCATTGCTCATGTCCCCTGGTGTAACTTACTTTAATTACTATTATTATCTTTATTATTATTATTTAAATGTATTTATTTATCACTTTTCTATTACGTTTTTATTTCTTTAATCTTGATTTTTGTATGATTTATTTTAAGTGTTTTTGTTATCCAACTGTTATTTGTTAATGCCCATGGTTTGATGCATTGTTAATGTAATTTGTAAGGCATTAATAAAGTTGATTGGAAAAAAAAAAGATTGCTGCCTGACAGCTGTTGGCTTCCAGGCTATAGCACTAGATTGCATTTGGAATTTTTAAGGAGGAAAGAGAAAAAAACAAAAATAAATACATACACATAAAAATAGATTATACTCTTTTGCTAATTTGGTGCCTTTTAAAAATTCAAACAAATACTTTATGCTCTGATGATTTACTACGGAGGTCTTTTTATCTATATTATCAAACATCTCATTACATTAATAACCTTTTAACTAGGGCTGTCAAATCAATCACAGTTTTGAAATGAATTAATCATGATTAATCACCACTTGCGACTATGTGTTTCCTGTACTTTATTAAAAAAAATCTATAAATGACAGGATGAGATTACATATATTTTATGGATTATCAGCTCCAAACCAATTGAAAATGTAAATCGTGCTAAAAGATAGCACACATGTCTGAAAATCAATTTACCTAAGTCTCTTTAATAGTAGCGGAACATTAGAATCACTCTTTAACCGTGTTATTGTGAGCCATGAAGAGTTGCGTTCAAAGTCATCACGTCATGTTTTAAAATCGACTTGACGTTTTCAGTGTACATGTACATTCTGGGGTGTCCTTGCATACCTAAATGCATCAAATTGTGTCAGGATTGTGTGCTGCGGTACTGCCATCTACTGTTTCTCTGTTGCAGCACACTCCTGAGCACCCTGATGAGCTGATCATCTTCACCTGTGCCTGATTAGTTGATCTATTTAAGCTGTGTGTTTACTCATATCCAGTGCCAGATTGTCCCTTTGCTACACCCTGTTCAGCTCCTTCCAGCTTGTTCATGTGCATTGTGTTTTGGCTTTCTGACCCACGCTCGGCTCACCTGTAAGTACCTACCTACCTGCTTGACGTTCTCGGCAGTAGCTGTATTTTCGGTACTTCTGCTAGTTTTTGTTAGCAGCTCTTTTCGTTACTTGTCTGTATTTTTTCCTGCTCAGCTCTCCTTGCTAGCAGTGTTTTTTGTTACTATTTCCCGCGACTAGGTCCGGAGGTATTTCTGTTGTACTTTGTTTCTTGTGTTGTTTTTGTACCTTTTTTGTTATCCATTTTTGTATTAAAGACCTTTTCTGTTTCACGTATTCGACTCTGCATTTTGGATTCCTGTATCACGGCCTTGGCCGTTCGTAACAAAATTGTACTTCCGCATTACGCCGAGTGATAAGAATATCCACTTATTGTTTTTCTTTGTCTTTCTGTTTATTTGGACCACATACACGCATAATAGAGACGCTGTTGTGATGTTTTTAGTGCCCCCGAATGCACCTGGCGGTGGCCTCGTGACAATGAGTGAGTGTAGTTCCGAGGAGGACTAGATTCGTGTTTGTGAGTTGAAGATGCATATGCAGTGTTGGAATTGCACTGCTATTGATGTTCAGGTCAGAATAAAGCTATAAAACAGTCGCAGCCATTGCGTGATGACTACAATTGTGCCTCCGTCGAAATTAGAATCATTATCGCTTATCATGGAAAACAAGATGGGGACTGTAATGCCCAGTTCTTCTTCTTGGCATGTCAGTCAACCAAAGTCTCTACCGCGTTAGTGCAAATACAGCACAGCATGACTAAATGTATTCATTTAAAATGTTTAAGAAGGCATTTGTGCCAGTTGTAAAACAATAATGCTGAGCTCATGGTTTAATATTTATTCAATTCAAAAGCGTGAAGACTTTCAGTCATATACAGTAGGTGTTATGTACATCACATGGCTCTATTATGTACATATTTCAATCGACCAAAACATTTCAAATTTTGAATGCCATCTTTTTGTGGATAAATGTACCAAAGACAGAGGTGAGAACTTTAAAATCAGCAACACAAATGAAAACGTTTAAATACTGATGTTGCTTGTTTGTTGACTTCAGGCTGTTCTGCTAGCTAAGAACCAAAATGGCCGCCGCTAATGCTTTCTGCTTGTGAAGCAAAGCGGCAATAAACACAATTAAATAACATAATACATAAAAAAAAAATATGTCCACGGTGATCCTCATTCATTGTCATAGATGCAATCTGTGGGACAAAAAAATATAATTAGTTTTAAGGTTTGGATGATTAATATCAGTTGGTGATGTGCGATAGCACTGATTTTTGTTTCCGATCTGACACTGTCAAATTCAGGCTGGTATCGGCGATACTGATCCGATTCAAATCCGATTTCAAATTCACCTAATGTGTCTTAAATTTGAAAAAGTAGTGTATTTCATATCATGGCATAAAGAACAGAAAGACATTAGATTAATTAATTAATCAATAATAAATATTTATATATATTATATAATAAATAATATATATTCTAAATATTAAATAAAATATAAATTAATACATACATTGGTAAATTATTAATTTGAATACATTAATAAATTAAATAATTAAAGGAAATAATAAATAATTAATTTAAATGAATTAATAATTTCATAATTAAGTTAGTTATTTTCAATCCTCAAGTATAGGAGGTAGCGGGGTGATGACAATGACAGAAAAACCGAGGACCAAATCATATAAAATATGTGAAAATGGTATTTAAAAAAAATACCATTGTATTTAATTACATTATTGTATTAAATCAAATAATTTGCATCGTGAATGTAATAATACATTTAATTTTGATTTTGAAATGTATTATTTAGTATATTAATTAACACTAAATATCCTAAATGAAAAAAATGAAAAAATAGCATTTTATTGTATTAAATAATTTGTATCTTAAATATAAATAGAATAAATAATACAATTAATTTAGATTTTTATATGTATTATTTAGTATATTAACACTAAAGATCCTTATTTTCTCTTTATGAAAATGAAAATAAAAACCTGAACTAGCCTTTTATTTATTGGATTATATTAAATAAATTATATCATATATATATATATATATATATATATATATATAAAATACATTTAATTTTGATTTTTAAATGTATTATTTAGTATATTAACACTAAATATCTGTATTTTTTCTTTATTAAAATGAAAAAACCTAAACTAGCCATTTATTGTATTAAATGAAAAAAATTGTATAATACTATACATTACATTTTTCTTTTTAAATGTATTATTTAGTATATTAATGTATTTAATAAAACTATTAAAATACATGATGAATTATGAAAAAGTAGAATGAAAGCTTTCATTCACAATTGGCACATGGCTCCGTTCAATGGACAAATGTTTCAGACAAACATTACCTCAAATGACTGAAGTATCGAAAGTATCGATATTTTGATTTGAGAATCAGTTTCACAGCATGAAGAGCTGGTATCGGAAGTATCGCTACCTCAGCATTGACCCGCACATCCCTAATCCGAGCGAGGAAACACATACCATCGCCGACGTCATCGTAAATGTCGCCGTCGCTGTACAAACCAAGCAGAAACGAGACACATTTTTTGTTAACTGGCTTGTCAAACGCCCGCTGGTTTCTGTTTATTGACACGCTTGTGGTACTCACTCGGTGGAGACCTGGCAGGTGGAAACATAACCGACTGGGAAGGACAAGAAAGGAGAGCATGAGTGGTGTAAATACACTGCAGGTCCAATCTTTCATCAAGTCCGGCCAGAGGAGCGCCGAGCGCTGCGTCCCGGCGCTTCCCAAAGCGAGCCACTCACACTTGCCCTCCTCGTTGCGACAGATCATTTTGTCGTCCGCGGCCTTGACAATCACGTCCACTTTCTCCCCGGCTTTGACCGTCAGCTCCTTGCCGCTCCACTTCTTGTTGAGCGGAGCGCTGGGGGTGGCGATGGTCACCTGGTACAGCGCCCGGATCTCCCCATCGTACTGAAGGACATTGTTCTCTTATCATTGGACTCATTTAATTCCAACGTATTCACGTCTTCTGGATGGCTAGAAAAGCCACGCAAATGCACGGGATACAAACTTTAAACTTTTTCCTGAACTCTTTCTCGTCCTTCTCGAGCTTTTTCAGCTTCTTTGGGTTGGACTCCTCCGCCGCCTTGCCTTTGCCTTTTAGGCTGGGAATGCTGGGGAGTGACAGAGGAAGAAACAACACTTGAAAAAAACTAAAAAATCCATTTGAACCTGATGACAAAAATGTTATACTTGTATTTGTACCTGCTGATGGGCGGAGGAGGAGGCTGGTTTTGGGCGTCGACGTCGTAGTAGATCTCATCGTCAACTGCTGCAGCTGGCGGGTCAGTAAAAAAAACAAAACACATCAGACTCAAGGAGGATTAGATGCACCCAGCTTGGAACTACATCACCTGTCAAGTCAGTTGTATGACGTCCCCATCGGAGGGGTGGTTGTTGATAGACTACACTGCAGCTGGGGATGTCTAGGCTTGTCACGATAACAAATTTTGCTGGTCAATAATTGTGCTATAAATTATCGACGATAATCGATATCTTTTTTGAGACCATATTATCATGAAGTCATTCCATGATCACTGTGTCATGTCACATTCGAGCCACTAGATGGTACTCAAGTGTAGTGTATCTGTGTGAGGCACAGAAGTTGCCTGCTATAGCACTTACGAATCGCGGGGCGTCACCACTTCACACACCCTGCTGCCCAGCACTATACCTTCACTTCGCCGATCAAACGCCCAAGCAAGCGCCAACCGCCGGGACGAATGCCCCACAGCACATCCACAGTGGAACTGTGGCATTCTGCTTAGAAACTCTCGCTTTTGTGCCTTCATTCATATTAGCGTTTGCTTGCTAACTGCTAGCTAGCACTCGGTGTATTCAATCACTACGTAGCTAGCCCCCGCCTCCACGTACTGTAACAAAGACGCTGAATAGCTAACAGGAGGTTCACTCTTTCCCGTACCCTCTTGTCATCCAGCCTGTGCGCTACAGTGAGACGAGGAAACGGAACAGGCATACGTACACGTCGCACACGTCAATTTATCGAGGCGTCAAAATTCTCAACCTCGTTTTTTTTTCTATCGTTGGATTAATCGTTTTATCGATTATCGTGACATGCCTAGGGATGCCATGCAACTTCATGTCAAAAAATCCCAGCTGTCCCTTTAAAACAATGGCTAAAAACAAGGTTCCACGGTTGCGCTATCCTCTCACTCAGCAATTTGGAAGAACCCAGATGTCGCAATGAACAGGAAACCATGAGACTTCATATCACGGAAACACAAAGGCATCACACATCTCCCCCAAATCGTACAAGACTCTGAGATCATGAGTTTTCAAGAACGAGCCCAGAAGTTCCACATGTGTAACAGTCAGTATCTCCGGTATTTACATCTTAAATCAGGGATGTACAAACTTTTTTCCAGCGAGGGACAAAAACTAAAAAAAATGAAAGGATGCGAGGGCCATTTTGATATTTTGTGAAGCAAAAAATAAAATGAAAAAGTGTGTTATTAGTATGAACTTTGCTCTTTTTTTCTGACCATTTTTCCTCCTTTTCCCCCCCCAAAATATTTCTTACTTTCTTCTTAAATAATCTTTGTAAATGTTCTTCTCATAATATTATGACTTTCTTCCCACAATATTCTAACTTTTCCTCAACCTAATTTTCCAAAAATGCATATTTATTTTGTTTTGTTTGTTTCTGATCTTTTTTTATACAAAAAAATGTATTTTGTCTTTAATATTTCAACTCTGCTACTAAAATAACATTTTTTTCCCCATAATGGTAAAATAAAAAAATTTTGACATTTTTTCTCACCAGAATACAACATTTTTTTCTCAATATTTTGACTTTATTGTCATAAAATTGCAGTTGTTTTGACCATTTCTGCCATTTCAACTTTCTTCTCGTAATTAGGATTTTATTCCCATAATATTTTGGCTTTACTTCCGTGACGTCACTTTTTCCACAACCTAAAAAAATGACAACTTGTTTACTCGTTGTTTTTGTTTGTTTCACATATTTCAACTTTATGATAGCAAAATGATTCGTCACAAAATTACGTTATTCTCATAAAATTATGACGTATTCTTGTTAGATTGCAACTTTTTTCTCTTAATATTTTGAGTTTATTCTTGTAAAATTACAGCTGTATTTGTCATTTTTGCTGTTTTTTTTTAAGTTTTCTTGTTAAATGATATCTTTATAATGTGCCGCGAGCCACAACTAGCCCCCGGGCCACGCTTTGGACATCCCTGGCTTGAATCAACCGTCCTACCCCAAATGAACAACACACTTGACACACAAAACCAAACAATCATCATTGGACTTTTTAAAGATCCCCAACATAGATAAAGTACTCTCCAGGTTCTATACTGTACATATCTAAACACTACTGGCACTGTAGCCTCCCTCCCAACTTCAAAGTGGGAGCAGGACCCTTCCATCACCCCAAATACAGATTTCTGGCCTCAAATATGGAAAAACAACTTCATTCACTGCAAAACCCCAAATTTACAACTCATCCAATTCGCGATTGGCCACAGAATAGACACTACACGGGTGAAAGATGATATAAAACGGGTTTCACAACATCAGACCAATGCACGTACTGCTCACAGCACACCACAGACGATTACATGCGTGCTTTCTCGCACTCTGCGCCAATTCAACAGTTTTGGACACAAGTCATAGATCACCTGTCGCATGTATTAGGCCGCCACATCCCTTTATGTCCTCAACTCTGCATCTCAGGAGATACGTCATCATCACACGATAACTACGCTGCTTACAGCCCTAGCCGAGTGTCGCCAAGAAATCAGTCCTCCCACACTGGAAAACAAGAAACCAACTGACCCTGACACATTAGCAGATCAACTTTCAACAGGAAAAAATGTTAGCTGCGATGAATGACAGCACAGCACACCTCGTTTCAACAAAATATGCTCCACGTTTATTTAGAAATGTCCATCTACAAATGCCTGATCTAGCTTCCACAGAATGTTTTTCTCATTTCTATTAATTTAATTTATTCCTGTTTTTTTTCTCTCTCTCCTTCTTCTTCACTACTGCCATTACCGCCATCATTATTATTGTATAACACAAATAATGATAAATAATACATAAGATTTTGTTTGAAAAATGTACTGTCATTTAAAGTATTAATTAAATTAATTACAAATATTTTTTTCGCATTGAAATTGAAAAAATGAGATTGATGCTAATTGTATTGATTTGTCGTCATAAATACCTGAATGCTGGTCTGCCGTGAAGGGGCTGGGTGGAGGCAGTCTGGCACATCAGAAGAAAGACGATTAGAGTATCATACGTACTGTAGGTGATGCCGGAAGAAATGAATAAAGGGTAGTTTGTGTGGCGTTGAAAGAGGCATCAGTGATAGAAAGGTAAATAACACTAACACGGTTAGTGAGAGCAGGCACAACGAGACATATTGATTAAACACAATCATCAATATGAGCCATAAAGCCATGCACAATTACGCAAGAAGGCGTCGCGTCCTTCTGTCATTGGAGTCGATCTGCGAGCCATCGGCCGTATGCTGCGGTCTTACTACACTGAGTGCATTTTTACATTTTTACGCTGGCTGGACGTCGGCTTCTCTCAAACATCTTCAGGAGGGCGTGAGGCTTTGTGAAGGAGGACCTGGGCGGGACGGGACTAAAGAGCCAAGCACTCATAAAAAAAAACCCTGCATTTCTTCTTCTTCGTCTTTATTTTTGTCATGAACAACTTTTCATCGTATTTCATCATCGTTACTCACCGAACATCCAAATCTGGATCCATGATGTCATTGTAGATTTCCCCTTCCTCTTCTGGGGGGGGCGGCAGAAGCACTACAAGCGACAATCATAATAGCAACAATTTAAAGTAATATGACTTCAAATAATAATACATGATTTTGTGTACCTCCTTGTCCACTGATCCCACTGTGGAGAGAAGACACGTGGCAACGCCACAGTCAAGCGCAATCGGGTGGCCAAAGTGCGGAAATGCACAAATAATCGTGAACGCTTCTCGTTACCTGCTGTCGGACGAGGCCACATCGACGTCATCGTAGACATCACACTTGGACCCCTGCTGGGCTCGATGGCTCTTCAGAGTGTCGAAGTCGATCTCCACCGAGGTGGTCTTCACGTAGCCAACTGTGCGTACACGCAATAATTCATACGTCATACACAGTGGAAGCCCAAATCAGCCGTCGCTTGCACATTTACTTGTGCCTAGAAAAATGGGTCATAATATGTCATTTTTTTTCCCGTTTTCCTCCATTTCTGCATATTTTTTAAACTTTTTTTTATCGTATTCATACGGTATTTTATGCTCTAATCTGACGAAGCTGCTGTGCTAATTTTGTTCTACGTCAAAGCACATTTTTCTTACCCCCCCACAAAAAATTATATATTAAATAAAATAAATTTCAAATAAAATCCATTAAAGAAAAAAATTAACAAAATCATCAAAAATAAAATCCAATAAATATAGAAAGTAATAAATCAATCAAATACAAATATACACATATAATAATGAATTCAATGAAATGAAATCAAATGTATAATTAATAGGAATACATCAAAAATAAAATATAGAAAATAATCAAATCAAATACAAATAAAAAATGAATATATAATAATAAATCCAAAATAAAAACGATAAAATAATAACATAAAATGAATAAAACAAAAAAAAATGCATTTTGTTAGTTTCTGTGGTAGAATCCAGGTTCATTCGGCCATGCTTTTTTTTTTTAGCTTACTTTGCACTGAACAGGAAGTCACTGTGTGCGGGTTTAAAGTCGTTAAATGGCTGATGTGTGAGTGGACATACACGATACTACAACATATGTTGACATAAACGGACAAATTCTTTATAAAAATGACCAAATATAATGTCAGCAAACACGGTCGATGTCGACTTAAGCCGACACATTTTAGTAAGAAGAAAAAGAAGAAGAAGGTGGACCAGGACCTGATGAGTTGTTCCGCATAGACGGGTTCAAATGTGTTACGTAGGGGTGCCCCACTAGTGGGGCTGCCAAAGCAATGTTTCTTCATGTCTCTCAGAAATGATTGGTTTCTACCAACGTTTTTACTGAACGCCTCTAGAGGGCGTCCTTACAGTATCTGGTGTCCGATGATGAAAGCAACTTACTGGATCCGTCCTGTTTCCGTCCCAGCCATTTGCCCTCTGGGGTGCCTTGGACTCGAACGATGTCCAGACAGTCTCCTCGCTTGAGCGCTAGTTCTGTCCTACTGCCTCTGCAGTCCACACGGGCCTTGCCTTGGTGGAGGGCCTCCAAGGGCCCCACCAGCTGAGACACGGTACAGATAATAATCCCACTTTTGTTTTTATCCCGTTTGATTGCACCACAGCACTTTGGTCACCTTGAATTTCTTTCTGGCTTCTTGTTCTTTCTTCTCTTGTCCCTTCTGCTCCTTCTTCTCCGCCTCCTGTTGCCTTTTCTCCTCCTTCTCTTTCTTCCTTTCTTCTTCTTCCCTGTTGAGAGCAAACACCACTGAAGTTGGCCGTGTGGGAAACTTTGAGAGCCACACAAAAGGTTGATTGATGTTAACATGAACTAACAATCAAATTTGGTAAAGGTTTCAAATTGGACAACGGCCTTATCAACTTTGAATTTTCATATTTCTCCACTAAATGGTGCTACTTTTTTCTTATTTTGTGACCTCTCGGATGAGTTGTCGCTGTGCTCTTGGGGTCATTTTGGTTGGCCGAACACTCCTGGGAAGGTTCACCACTGTTCCATGTTTTGGCCATTTGTGAATAATGGCTCTCACTGTGGTTGGCTGGAGTCCCAAAGATTTAGAAATGGCTTTATAACCTTTTCCACACTGATAGATCTCAATTCATCTCAGTTATGTTATGTTTTAACAGGGGGGGCAATCACTTTTTTTTCCTCCCTTTATAATAAAAAGTTTCATTTAAAAAGTGCATTTTGTGTTGAGTTGTGTTGTCATTGACTAATATTTACATTTGTTTGATTGTTTGACTTGCACACAAAAAAAAGAAATCAGGAAGGGGCCAAACCCTTTTTTTATGTATATTTCAGGCTGAAGTAGTTTTAAAAGGTTGGCTTATTCAAAGTTTAAAAAAAAGAAAGAATAAAGCATTTTTTGAGAATTTGACATTTTTTGTCATTAGGACTTTGAGTGTGAGTTAAAAAAAATCAGACACTGTAGAACAATAACAATCAATGTTGCTGCCAACCTGTGACCCATACACTCCTTGAAATGTATTTTAGGGATTTGTTTTCCTAATAAAACAACAGTGGAGTTATGTAACGATACTGTGTTTTATGGGAAATATTATTTTTTAATAATGCCGTTATGTGATGATACTGGACTTTAAAAATATAGAAATAAAATCCAAACATATAATTCATATTTGATATGGCTATTTCAGACTGAAGTAGCTTTCAGAAATTGCTTTATTCAAAGTAGGAAAAATATGAATATATAATATTTTGGAAGCAGTCTGACATTTTTTGTCATTTGGACCTCGAGTGTGAGCTTAAGAAAAAAATGGGACACCATAGAAAAATAACAATGCATTAAAATGAATGTTGCAGGATGAAGTAGTCGACTTATTAGAAGTGGAAAAAATATGAATATTTAATATTTGGCCATCATTGACCTTTTTTGTCATAAAGACCTTGAGGGTGATTTTTTTTCTTTAAAAAAAAAAATCAGTGTAAAAAAATAATGCATGAAAGCAATGTTGCTGCCAATCTAAAATAATAAGAAGAAAAAAGGAAAATGTGTGTTTTTTTGTGATACTTTATGTATATTTCAGGCTGGAGTATTTTTAAAGTGGAACGTTTATATAAAAAATCTGGCTATGTAAAATATTTACAGTAGTTCTTGGGACGTCTGCTTATGCTTTTGCCTATTAGAAATCAAACTACTAGCTTAAATTTGCATTTTCTCACCACGGTTCATCAAGGGGCTCGTACATGTCTCCGCTGTCGTCGTTGTGGCGTTCTTCCTGGCCGTTACAACCACAATGAAAAAGGTGAATGAGGTGTTTAGTGTCGGTAAATACAACACAGACGCCTTGAATGTGCGTTAGCATGCGTCACCTTCGCCCTCTGACTTGGATGAGCTGAACGGGAGCAAAAAAACAACAACAACCAAATAATAAAGATAACATCTGAGGAAATCATTTCCAATTTTTGCCACTGTCCAAACGTGACTCAACCTGTGGATGGTGGAAGAGGAGGAGGAGGAGGGGATGTGTTCTTCACATCCTCAACGTCGTCATACGACTCTTCTTGGTGCATGCTGCAACGTGCAAATGTCATATCGTATCATATCGTATCATATCGTATCGTATCGTATTGTATTGTATCGTATCGTATCATACAGTATCATATCATATCATATACAGTATCATATCATATCATACAGTATCATATATCATATATCATATCATATCATATATCATATATGATTTCATATCATATATAAAGATTGGGCCAATAAAATGTTACCACTCTTTAATCATACACAAGTTTTTGAAATGAAAACTTATTTAAAAATTGTATTAACAGATTTGTAACAGAAACATCAAATTACCATTTGATACCAAAGGTTTCCCACTTTGTCGCTTGTTTTCAATAATTGATGACATGTTCAATCCACGCTCCTCTTAGGTGGATTACAGTGGCAACATGCACATTGACGTTTGTGATGACGTTGCCACACATTCTGTGGGGATACCTGAAGGAGAGGGTGTACTGCAACAATCCACAGACCATTGAGGCCCTGAACACCAACATCCATCAGGAAATTCGGAGAATCCCTCTGAGAATCCCTGTGTGGCAATGTCATCACAAATTTCAATGTGCGTGTTGAAATAGGGCCAATAAAAACACATCCGTGGGCTACAAATGGCCCCTGGGCCGCACTTTGGGCATCCCTGATGTAAATACAGTATCATGTAATTTACATTGTATTAGCCTAGCTTTTATAACTGCATGTGTGTGTGTGTGTGTGTGTGTGTGTGTGTGAGAGAGACAGTTTACATGGTTCCAATAGGTCTCGGGGGCAGACTGGGGAGTGCACTTTGAGGCGGCTGGGTGGTGGAGTTGCTATGGTTACCAGGAGTCGAAGAAGTCGGGGTGACGGTTTTGTTGGAAGTACTTCCTGCGAAGAAAAAGCATTGAAACATCAACCATTCCTTGCCCATGTCCTGTGTGCACGCTCATAGACAGTCACTGACGTGTACGTGAGTGACAGGAAGAGAAGCTCTGACGTGCTTGCCCGTTTGTGGACTTGCATGCATAAATCTCCAGACCCCCAACGATGAGGCCGCCCGCCTCTTTTGGACAAACAATAAGGCCTGCAGCTGACGAGTCATTTCTTAGTCAATTAATCTGAAGCCTGTGGTTCCGATTAATCGAGTCATTGATTAACAGATGCTGGGAGGACCAAATCAATATGAAGCAAACACAAACAGTTAGCTCAGGGGTGTCCAAACTTTTTCTACAAGGGCCTTCTAGTGGAAAATGAACGGATGCGTTATACAATTTCTTCTCGGAATATTATGACTTTATTCCCAAAATACTGTATTTGCACTTCATTCCCCGAAGTCATTTTCCAAAAATGACTTTTTTTTTTCCATTTTCGCTGTCGTTTTTCTTTTTCTTTTTTCTTTTTCTTGTTAAATTACATTTTTAGTTTGTGCAATGGGCCACAAACAGCGTCCGGGCTGCACTTTGGACGCCCGTGAGTTAGCGGTTTGGTCGGCAACATGTCGGAAAACAGTTTAAAAATGTTACTGTATATCCGAGTCCCGTTCATAAACAGCCTAATGACTCATCATATGACTTCCTCACATGATGAAGCAAAGTTAGCTGCAGTGAGCGTGGGGGCGGAGTCTCGAGAGAGAGCGACAGTGGCTCGTGTTGGCCAAAAAGAGGAAGTAGGTCAGTGGCTTGAGTGTAGTATTAATGTCAAACTCACCTTCCTCCTGTATGTGGTGTACAGCATAGAGTCTACTTACAGTTTGCAGCCATGTTTACCTTGGAGATTAGCTGCTAAAGCAGCGAAGTTGGTGTACAGTAGTAACTTCCCCCAAGGATTAGCTTCATGACTGTGCGTGACTAATTGATACAGCGATGCCAGGGAACAAAGTACACAGGTGGTGTCCAAAGGCATAAGATTTAAAACGAATGGAAACATGGGGAAAAAAATTGAAAGGCACAAGAAAAAAAAAACATTTTTGCAAGTAAAAGTGGTTAATTTTAATGTTGGAAGAAACTAAACACATTTTTGGGGGCTTTTTAAAAAAAAAGTACTTCACTGCTCCTTCCCGATCTCTTTGTCTTCTCGTAAATTTTCTTTTCGTAATTATGACCTGATTGCCATAATATTTGGACTTTGTTCTTGTAAAATTATAACATTTTCCCCGACATCATTTTCCAAAAATGACAACTTTGTTTTCTTTGTTTTTCATAATGTTAGAACTTTAAAAAAACAACATTTTTTTTCTTTCGTATTTCAATGACCTTATTTTTCCTCATAATATTACATTATTGTTATAAAAATTAAGACTTTTTCTCATTACATTACAACTTAGTGCTGATTTTTCTGTTGTTGTTTTTTATTCTTTTGTTAAATTATATTTTTAGAATGTGCTACAGGCTGATAAATAAACAGCCTCGGTCCGCAAATTGCCCCGAGACTGCACTTTGGACAGTCCTGGTCCAGGGGGGGCGCAATCATTGACCACTTTTTCCATATCAAAGAGAAGTGTTATGATCACCTGCTGCTGCACCCTGTTGTGCTCTCTCTCTCTCTCTCTCTCTCTCTCACCCTCTCCCTCTCCTAAAGCTGGGACAACTGGACCTAATTTGTCCATCCCCTACTTAGACTGAGTAGGGGCAGCTGTGGAGATGCTGGTTCCTTTCATTGCATTCCAGTCTTCTCGCTGGCGACTCGGCGTCTCCAACAGCTGGGTTTTTCCAGTTGTCCTTTATCCTGTCATTTGTGAGCTTTGTGTTAGTGACTTTTTCCTGGGGCACCGCAAGCTGCGACCCCAGCGCATTTTGTTATTCTCCTGTGGCTCCTCCTGCCTCCGCATTCTGTGGTCCACCTCACGCACAACCATGACAGAAGGAACCGGCCAGTAGTATGGACCACGCGGAGCAGGATCCCGTGATGAAGGCACTGCGCAGCCAAGCGTAACTTTTCTGCTTTGTGACTTGATTACTTTGAAATGTCTGGAGTGTTGAAAACACTACGCTCAGTCTGAAATGTTGTGCCATTACCATTGTTAGGACATTTTGAGTATAGGATTGTTTACTTTTCCAAGCTAAAGCAGCATTTTCATTGCACCCATGTAACAAATACTTCTATTTACTTATCCGTGCTTGGAAGAGATGTGTCATTATTTAAGGGGGTTTGCACTGTTTAGTATTTTGTGTTATTAATTGGACTGAAGGTTAAGACCTGTGTTTTTTCATTATACAGATGGCTCGTTAGATTGATGTTTCTTGTCATTGTACACAGTATACAACCAAACTTAGTTTGGTGGCTCCACTTCCACTCCTAGCAATATTAAGACATGTAAAACCTTAAATGTTCCAAATAGGACAGGTATAAAAATACAGATATAAAATATAGAATGTAAAATATTGATCCTGTCAATGTTTGTGTGGCACTATGATATAGATGAGTACACGGAAATAGTTGCCCCCCCAATTTAATTTTGATGTTTAAAGTCACTTCTTATGAGAACCACTGTTGATGTCTATTGTGCTGTTAGTGTAATATAGGTTTCGTCCAGCAGAGGGCGCCACGGGCATCAGTAGCTGACGTCCTGGTGGACGACGAAGAGAAAGTTGTTAGTAGTGATGAGACGTGTGCAGACACACACCGAAGGTGCCCATGAATAACCTATATTTCTTTGTTTTGCAGGTAAGACGACTTGTAAACCATATATAAGTAATGGACAGCAGTTGTAACAATAAGTGCTTTAGAGTGTAACAGGTGTCGAGCTAAAGAGTGAATATGCACGTTAATGAGCTCGTTAGAGTGACGTTCCTCGTTGTGTACTGAAAATGGCGGACTCGTCGTCCGTGGCAATGTGTGAATGACCAAATCCTATGTGTATATTGTTAAGGGATGCACATGAGTCAGGTGAATGCATGTACAGCCAAAACGTTGGTCAAACAGAGTGAACATGTATTGTCATGTGATGCTTGTGTTCCTGTAAATACTAAGCTAAGTGTAAGGCAAAGCTAGGCGAAAGAGCACATGTGCTGTGCTATTGCTAATTCATTCAGGAAGCTGTGATGGAGAAAGGATGTCCCGAATGTGAAGTTAAAGCAACACTATGTAATTTCTGTGTGGTCATAGAAAGTGTAAAATACTTATTTCATTCAGGGTGATTACAATGAGAATACAGTAAAAGGGTATATTGTTGGATATAGATTTAGTTTTATAAATACAATTCATGAGTAATGAAAAAGAGGATGAAACAGTGATTGGAAACAATGGTTAAAAACACTAACATTGTATTTTGAGTTGATTAAGATATGTGCTCATACCGTAATGTGTGTTGTGTTTTATTATAATACTGTAAGAACAAGTTGTTAGTCAGTACGTGATTAGACGTGTGCAGACACACACCGAAGGTGCCCATGAATAACCTATATTTCTTTGTTTTGCAGCTTTTGCAAAAATAAATATGTTGCACGGGAGATGAGTTGGCCCATCATTCTCTGAAGTGTTACAATTGTCTAAACAATATAAACATTTTACATGTTATTGTGTTGACTTTATTTGACCTTACAGCATGCTTGGGGATGTGATGTGCTCTTTTACGCATTAGAAAATACTGTAAGAATGCCACTTTCATATCATTGGCACCTTTATTTTATAATGTAAGATTAATATCTACATCTGCAAACATTGGCCATAGAATTGAATTGAATCAAATCGGATCGTATCGTTTGGACACTGCATCGAATCGTTCTGTTTTCAAAATGTATCGCTTCTGAATTGTATCGTAACCTGTGTATCTAGATTCAAATCGAGTCATCTGTCACAAAGAGATTTACAACCCTAATGCTTAATGTGTCTTACTTTCTCTTATGTCTATTCTGTTGGGTAATAGGGGTGTAAAGGTGACATTAGAAGTGTTGTTTCATGTCTAGAGGACTCTAATAATAAAAAAAAAAACAGGTTTCAAACAGGTTTTTTATGCTTAATGTATCGTATTTTCTCTTATGTCTAGTGTATTAGGTAATAGGAGTGTAAAGGTGACTTTAGAAGTGTTATTTCATGTCTAGAGGGCACTAATAATGTTAAAAAGCATATTTAGAAGGTCGTAAAGAGGTTTTCTATGCTTAATGTGTCGTATTTTCTTTATGTCTACTATATTGGGTAATAGGCGTGTAAAGGTGACTATAGGAGTGCTACTTCATGTCTAGAGGGCTCTATCATTAAATAAACATTTAAAAGGTTTTAAACATGTTTTCTGTGCTTAATGTGTCATATTTTCTCTTATATCTAGTATATTGGGTAATAGGAGTGTAAAGGTGACTATAGGAGTGTTATTTTATGTCTAGAGGGCTCTAATGTTGAAAAGCATATTGAGAAGGTCATAAACATGTTTTCTATGCTTAATGTTTCGTATTTTCTCTTATGTCTAGTATATTGGGTAATAGGAGTGTAAAGGTGACTATAGGAGTGTTATTTCATGTCTACGGGGCTCTAATCATGTTAAAACACATATTTAAAAAAAAACAGGTTTTTTATGCTTAATGTATCATATTCTCTCTTATTATGTCTAGTATATTAGCTAATAGGAGTGTAAAGGTGACTTTAGAAATGTTAAATGGGGGGGGGGGGATTCACATACAACCCTCTCTTTGCTATCACCTTACCAGTGAAGACCCCAGCAGCTCTTCTGAAGTCGTCCAGGTCCACTTTAGGGGGTCGTTTGGGTTTAGCAGGAGCAGGACCCAAAGTTAGACTGTTGGGGAGCGGGTTGCGCTTGGGTCCGGAGGTGGTGTCGTCACTCCCGCCGCCGTTCTGAGACGATTCTGTTGCGGGTTTTCTCAAGCTGGGCTTTTTGCTGACTGGAGGTTTTGGAGGCGGGATGGCGGGATTGGCTGGCGGTTTGTCCAATTCCGCCGGACGTTTGTCCACGTGAGCTTCATTCTGCTGCCAGAGTTTGACGATGCTGCTGCTGGGTTTTTGGGTCAAAGGAGGTATTTTGGGAGACAAGTCACCGTTGCTGGGTTTGGATGCTGCTGGAGGGGGCTTAGGGAGGGCAGGTTTGGGGTTGGAGAGGGTTGTGCTCAGGGGAGGCTTGAGGGTGGGCTTTGGTGTGGGAGGCGTCTTCATGGGGGCGTGTCCTCTGTCAAGGAGAGGCGTTTTGTTGCTGCTGTCATCCTGGCTGCCATCAAACCTGCTAGCCAGCGCTTTGGTTTTATTGGGCACATGGTGCACCTCTCTGTCGCTCTTAGCGGGCGCCATGTTTTTAAGGTATGGAGGTTTGGGGGGTATCGTGATGGCGCCGCCCGAGAGGCTCTCCAAGACCGGTTTCTTGGACAGTACAGTGGGACCGCTGGAGAGGGCGAGGTTGAGGGGCGCTTTGGGTCGTCCCGGCGTCGGCGAGGAGCTCTCTTCGGTGGCCCCGGTGCTGGCTTGGAATCGGGCCATGATGGCTTTTACGTCAGCCTTGTTTTCCTGGAAAAAAGAGGCAACATGTGACCTGCCCTTTCAAAATCACTAGAGTTCTTGCGTAATGTCAGATTTCACAGGTTGCATATTACAGTTGTCCCTCGCTTATCGCAGCTAATTGGTGATAAGTGAATTTCCACAAAGTAGGATTTAATATTAATAAGTATTTTAATAGTTACGGCATACAAAAACTGTGCAAATATGTTTTTAACATTATTAGAGCCCTCAAGACATGAAACAACACCCATTAAACATTTACATATACATATCATAGACATAGACGCCGCATCGAGCGCTGAGACATACGTCAACGTTGCCAGTTCTCAAATTTTTGGTGCCTAACTGTTTCCCAAGTATATTAGTGCGTGTGTGGATGTATGCATGAGAGGCGTTAACTGAAATGTCTTTGTAGAAAGGCGCTTTATGAAAGTAAGTACATTGACTTGTATTCATTTACAGCACAGGCTTGATACATCCAATATGGCGGCGACGTTAACGTATCCCCGCAGTGGACAAACCCACTCGATGCGGCGTCTACCTATGTCTGTGAGTCGATATAATCAGAGAAAATCAGACATGCGAGGCATAAATAGGATAAAATAGACTCACACGTTAGCAGTTCCATTACACGGCTTTACACTCGTTACCCAATATGGTAGACAAAATAAGAGTAAATAAGGCATTGAGGACGTAAATAAAACTCCTGCTCCATCAGTGTCACAGTAAATGTGTCCCCTAGGGCAGTGGTCCCCAACCCCCGGGCTGCACAGAAAGAAAAAATAATTTCCATTATTTCATTTTTTTAATGTTTTATTTTGAAAAGTGGCCGGATTCTCTCTGTTACATCCGTCTCACTTGACGCATGTCCATTGTGCGTGTGCTAACTTTATCTCATGCTGCACAGATAGACTACTACTGTATTGTTACCATTTTTCTTTCACCTCATATTTGGTGTCAAATGCTGATACTATGTGGGAATGCATAAAGGTAAGTTTTGATGACTTATTGAGTGCTAATCTGCACATTTGTCTCAAGTTAATTTATGCTAGCGCACTGCCTTTTACCACACACGTCAAACAGCCATGTAATCATCTCTCTGGAAAAACTTGGCTGGAATTTGACACAATACATAATAAATAAGATAAATTAGATCGCTATAATGTACATTTGTATTACCCAATACAGTAGATAGAATTCCGAGAAAATAAGACATATTAGACATACTGTAAATAAGATAAAATAGACTCACACGTTAGCAGTTCCTTGTTTTCTGGACAGCGTACTTCCTCCATTACAATATGTGTGGATGTTGTCACTCCTCGGTTCAACAGATTATTGTTTGTGGACGACTTTTGTATTTCTTGCTCTTCGGAGAATATGCCGACCATAGAAACAACTTTACAGAACTGCCAAAATGGAATCGAAAAATGGGGTGATGAAAATGGTTTTCGCTTCTCAACAACAAAGACGGTATGCATTCACTTCTGCAATAAACGGTCTTTACACCCTGGCCCGGAAGTTAAAATAAATGGTTCTGTCATCCCGGTTACCCAACAAACAAAATATCTTGGCCTGGTATTTGATAACAAGCTAACCTTTAAGGCTCACATTGATCATGTGAGGCAAAAATGCCATAAAGCCTTAAACCTTTTAAAGGTAGTATCTAAAATGGATTGGGGTGCGGATCGCATTGTCCTGTTACGTCTCTATAGGTCTTTAGTCAGATCAAAACTTGATTATGGCGATGCAGTTTATAGCTCTGCTCGTAAGTCCTACCTTGATAAGTTAAAACCAATACAAAATCAAGGACTTAGAATTTGCCTTGGAGCCTTTCGTACTTCTCCAATGGAAAGCTTGTATGTGGAGGCAAATGAGCCTCCTGTAACTGTACAGCAGAGGGCGCTAAAGTCAAAGCAACTGTCTGACCCACAGACGGCTATTCTAAAATGGGCTTGTAGTCAATTTCTGCGTCTGGTCACAGACCTGTCATCGTGTATAAACCGCACTTGCTCTTAGTTCGTCCATCTTGTTTTCAAGAGAGCGGACGTTGGCTAGCAGCAGGCTTGGTAGCGGTGGCCTCGTCGCTCTAGCTTTTAGCCTAGCATGCAGGCCGCCTCTCTTGCCTTGTTTCCGCCTCGGATGCTTTGCTCGCCGGGTATTCAGCTCACCAGGCCCGCAGCCTGAGCCAAAGTCTGAGAGGCTGAATAAAAGATCATGATGAACCCTGCCGATGTTCAAGAGTGTCTCTCTGTCGTAATGTACTGCGTGAGTGCGTTGAATGTCCAAAATGAACAATAAAACAGCAAAAAATAGAAAAAAACGGGAGAGTGAGACAGAGACGTCTGCCACGGAGGGCGCCATCTTTCATCATAAATTTGCACTTTACAGCAGTGTTACACAGAATTGATGTCACTGTTTATAAAAAGGGCTGTAGGTTTGTTTCTGAAATGCTGCACTACAATAGTGACTGTGTTAGAGAGACACTCATTTGTTTACAGGAATATTGCAATAGAAGTGTCTTAAGAAGACATTTGTTTTCAGAAATGCTGCACTAAGTGTTAAAGTGATGGTGCCAAATAAACATGTTTTTTTTTTCCCATTTTAAAATATCTGTTTTTCCTCTTTTAATAGTAGTATTGCAGATTATCGTAGATTGATTTCCTGACCAATATATCGATAATCGCTGTATCGCCATATCGTGAGATAATCGTTATCGGGAGGAACCCAGAGGTTCCCACCCCTGCTCACATACTCACTGACACACATACTCAATAACACACTCAAACACGTGCTAATACACCCACACACTCACTAACACACTCACATACTTACTAATACTCACGAACAAACTCACATACTCACTAACAGACTCACATACTCGCTAATTCAAGATTCAAGAGTTTTATTGTCATATGCACAGTAAAACAGGTAGTTATACTATGCAATGAAACTCTTATTCTGTTCATTCTCCCAAGAAAAAAAGAAAACACAAGAAACATTGGGCCTCATTCACGAAACGTTCTTACGCACAAATGTGTTCTTAAAGCCTTCTTATGAAGATTTTTGGCATTCACGAAACGTGTTCTCAACTCACAGTTCTTAGATCTAAGAACAAATTTTACGAACGCTCAGGAGGACTCTTACGCACAAGCAAAGCTTGCACTTTCAATGCGCAATCGCCCTCATGATGGATTTTGCAACCTGATCCCAAAAAATGTTGTGCAAATAAAATATCCCAACAATTATTTATCATCAAAACAACTAAAATATACTCCATGGATAAATATATATTCAAATCCCAATTCATCAAAAAAAAGTAGCTGGCTGGACATGCGCTGCGCAGAGAGAGAATGTAAAGGGACCATTAGATTTATTTGCTGAAAGCCACCAATATTTGATGTCCCGCTTCAGGCTTCAGGCTTCCCTCTCTGTTCTTGCAGGTGTTCAGGATCATCAGAATAACATCGCAATGAAACGTGGTGTGTCTATTGCGCACGTAGCACCCCCAGATAACGACATGCGCCCCCAGCCACGTCTTGAGCCAGAGCACGGGGCTGCTGTATTAATTAGGCAGCGTCTAATCAAATGTAACCACGGAAAAAATACATTGTCACACACAAACTATGTATTTTGACTTTATTTTTCCATCATGATTGTGTAAATATTTTCTAGAGTTTCCCAAATGGTTTGGTTTCTGATTGATGGCCCACCTCCCGTTTCCTCCAGATCCCTCCGGTGCAGTCCAATCTTTTTTTTGAGTCTATTTTAAGTCAAAACACTTCTTTTTAACCTCTGCGGTGGTGCGTTTCTCCGTGGAAACGGCATTTATGTTTCCTGCAATGGTGCTCCATGCCGACTCTTTTTGGATGGCCTGATGACCGGTGGATACACGTGAAAATAAGGTGGTCTTGTGTTCGCTCACTCCTTGTAAAAGCACCTCTATTTCAGTAGAATTGAAGTTTTTCTTTCGTTTGTTGTCCAGCTGCTTCTCAGTCTTGCCCTCGCACGTTGCCATCTCCGCCTCCAGCTGCCTGTTGCGCACGGCACATTTTTTACCTTATATAGGAAATAATAGGCGGTGACCTATGCAAATTAGGCCTCACATGCACGTGCATCCCCGTTGGCACTCATCAACCTAAGAACACCGGTGCGAACGATTATCCCTACTTAAGAACGTGTCGTGAATGTGGCGCAGTTTCCAACCCACGCCTTCTTAAGTACACTTCTTAAGAAGACTTTTAAGAAGATGTTCGTGAATGAGGCCCATTAATACCAACAAATTAAGCAACAAGAACAGAAGTATAATTAGAGAAGTAAAGTATAAAAAGAAGTAAGAAGTAAAGTATAAAAAAAGAAGTAAAAGTAATACTCACACACTCACTAATGGTAATGGTAATGATTTAATTCATCATGCATATGAATCAAACTGGAACACATCACATAGTACAATTCACAATTTTGCATGTCCAAAAAGGAGTAGGAAGAAGCCAGGCTTATTTAATCCTACCCCTCATCAGTTTCACATCAGTTGCAATACATTTATTCACCTCTTGTATTTCAGGTGTACTTTGTAAGGCTGCATGTCAATGTAGTGCAATCATAGCCAAGGTTTATACTTACTGAAAGGAAGCTACAGACTTAATGATCATAACTGATAAGATGGTTGACAGAATGGTAGGTTGATAATGAGTGAGTACAGACCATGTACTCACCACAATAAAGAGTTAATAGTCAGTGTAGTAGTGGTTAGTTATTGTATTGTATGTACACAGTAGCTCAGGTCTCTTCTCTTGTATTTTGTGAACATCAACTGCTTGTACTTTTTCTTAAAATCACTAATTTTCGTGCGTTGTTTGAGTTCCTTAGTCAATCCCTTCCACAACTTGATTCCACATACAGAAATGCTGAAAGTTTGTAGTGTTGTCCGTGCATAGAAGTGTTTTAGGTTTAATTTTCCCCTAAGATCATATTTCTCTTCTCTTGTTGATAAAAATTGTTTTACGTTTTTGGGTAGAAGGTTATTTTTTGCTTTATGCATCATTTTAGCCGTTTGAAAGTTTACTAGATCTGCAAATTTTAATAATTTTGATTTTATAAATAGTGTGTGTTCTCTGTAAGCGGCATTATGGATGATTCTTAGTGACCTTTTTTGTAGCACAGTTAATGAGTGAAGTGCACTTTTGTAATTATTACCCCATAACTCCACACAATAAGTTAGATATGGTAATATCAGTGAACGGTAGAGCGTATATAGTGCTTTTTGGTGTAGAACAAATTTTGCTTTGTTCAGTATTGAGGTGTTTCTTGCCATTTTCTGTTGTAAATTTTTAATCTGGCATTTCCAGTTCATCTTCTCGTCTATTATAACCCAGAGAAATGTATTTTCGTTCACCCTGTCAATGTCTACACCAGGGGTCACCAACGTGGTGCCCATGGGCACCAGGTAGCCCCCCCACGACCACATGAGGTGCCCGCAAGCCTGCTTTTCATTCAGGTTTTCAGTTAATAATGAAAGAACAGTAGAAAGAAATACATTCTGAAATACAAGATGTGAGTTGTGGACACCAGCGTTTTGTTAACGTTCTGGTAAAACAAGCATATTCGCTTTGTTTGGGTTTAAAATAAGCTCTGAAAATAATTGTTACAAAAATGAG
This sequence comes from Dunckerocampus dactyliophorus, assembly GCF_027744805.1. Taxonomy (NCBI): domain Eukaryota; kingdom Metazoa; phylum Chordata; class Actinopteri; order Syngnathiformes; family Syngnathidae; genus Dunckerocampus; species Dunckerocampus dactyliophorus. The sequence continues at coordinate 2,515,974 of NC_072835.1, read as the reverse complement.
TAGCTCTTGGCCATTTTCATTTAGTAAAAGTAGCTCTCACAAGGAAAAACCTTGGTGACCCCTGATCTACACCATCAATATGTATTTGCTCACACACTTCCTTTTTCCACTTACCAAATAGCATTACTTTAGTTTTACTTAGGTTCAGGGATAGTCTGTTTTTTATCAAACCATCTTTTTAGTATAGTTGGTTCACTAACACACTCACATACTCGCTAACACACTCACATAGGCACTAACACACTCACATACTTGCCAATGCACTCACATACTCGCTAATACACTCGCATACTCACTAACACGCTCACATACTAATATTCACTCACATACTAATATTCACTAACACACTCACTAATACTCACTAACAAACTCACATACTCGCCAACACACTCACATACTCACTGACACATTCACATCCTCGCTAACACACTCACATAATAATACACTGACATACTCACTAATACTCACATACTGTGTTTCAGGGGTGTCCAAAGTGTGGCTATTTTTTACTGGCCCATAGCACTCGTCTCAGGTACAGTGATGTGAAAAAGTGTTTGCCCCCGTCCTGATTTCTTATTTTTTGCATGTTTGTCACACTTAAATGTTTCAGGTCATCAAACAAACATAAATATTAGTCAATGACAACACAACTCAACACAAAATGCACTTTTTAAATAAAACTTTTTATTATTAAGAGAGAAAAACAATCCAAAGCTACATGGTCCTGTGTGAAAAAGTGATTGCCCCCCCCAACCTAATAACTGGTTGGCCCCCCTTAGCAGCAACAACTGCAATCAAGCGTTTGTGATAACTTGCAATGAGTCTCTTACAGCGCTGGGGAGGAATTTTGCACAATTGTTGTCATTCAGCCACATTGGAGGCTTTTCCAGCATGAAGCACCTTTTTAAGGTCATGCCACAGCATCTCAATAGGATTCAGGTCAGGACTTGGACTAGACCACTCCAAAGTCTTCATCCATTCAGAGGTGGACTTGCTGGTGTGTTTTGGATCATTGTCCTGCTGCAGAACCCAAGTTGCTTTCAGCTTGAGGTCACCAACAGATGGCCGACATTCTCCTTCAGCAGAATTCATGCTTCCATTTATCACAGCAAGTCTTCCAGGTCCTGAAGACCATCACACTACCACCACCATATTTTACTGTTGCTATGATGTTCTTTTTCTGAAATGTGGCCAGATGTAATGGGACACAGACCTTCCAAAAAGTTCAACTTTTGAGTATTTTCCCAAAGGTCTTGGGGATCATCAAGATGTTTTCTGGCAAAATTGAGATGAGCCTTCATGTTCTTTTTGTTCAGCAGTGGTTTTGGTCTTGGAACTCTGCCATGCAGGCCGTTTTTGCCCAGCGTCTTTCTTATGGTGGAGTCATGAACACTGACCTTAACTGAGGCAAGTGAGGGCTGCAGTTCTTTGGATGTAACATGTTGTGGGGTCTTTTGCGACCTCTTGGATGAGTCGTTGCTGCGCTCTTGGGGTCATTTTGGTTGGCCGGCTATTCCTGGGAAGGCCATTTGTGAATAATGGCTCTCACTGTGGTTGGCTGGAGTCTCAAGGATTTAGAAATGGCTTTATAACCTTTTCAACACTGATAGATCTCAATTCATCTTAGTTAAGTTATGTTCTAACGGGGTTGCAATCACTTTTTCACACAGGGTCATGTAGGTTTGGATTGTTTTCTCCCTTAATACAGTTTTTTCCAATTGCTAAAACACAATTTTGCAAACTAGGCTTGTTTTATCAAAAATACTTAGCACAATTCACAAAACCACACACCCGAACTGCAAAATCCCTTATAAAACCTGCAAAATGAAGCACTGCAACCAAAGCTACATATAGCTTCATCAAAATCAAACTTTTGTACCAAGTGGCACACACGTCATTCATATTACAAAACTTATGTCTAATCAAGTACACACTCTTGGGCATAATGAAAAGCACTCCCATTGCCATAATACTAAAATAGTTCAAATTCTAGGACAGTCTTCACATGCACAGAAATATTTGCAGATACAGTATACACACGCTGTTGAAACATGTACTTTTATGTTTCACCAACAAGTCAGTGCAACATATGCACCGCAGATATGTTTACATTGGAGTGAACAATATATGCTCACCAAACAGTAAACTGAAAAAGAAAATTGCAGAAAAAATGTGCAGAAAAAAAAAAAAATTAAAAAAAATACATCAAAAAAGAGGCAAGAAAAATTAGGCAGCATCTTGCCGCACAGCTGGGTCTGGCCACAACGGCACGTCCACATCACAGGCAATATCTTCCCTTGCCAGACATGGAGGTAAAGAAGCGCCTTGATTGCCTTATCCACCCCTGAATGTCACCCACATCAATCTCATCACATGCCTCTTCCATATCCTGAACAACATGCATGCGCACAAAGAGCTGCCAGGCGTATTCCTTTCATTGCCGTGCCCAAAAGAACTCACTTGTTGTCTTTTCATAGTGCTTGCTTCCTGACTGAAGTGCTAACAAATAAGCATTGAGGTGTTTGGCCAGGTGGCACATATATTGGCCAATTAGCTCATGTACTGTCATTTTCAATGGCAGTGTCTTGAAATGGCAAACATGTGACCTTATGTCAGATTGTAGTGTCTTATGCAGAGAAGCGTGTTCAGTGCATTGAAAAAGTGCCATTTTGAATTGCAAAATGTGTATAAAGCAGAACATGTGTTTAGAGTTTTGGAGACTTGAGAAGAGGTTTTGCTCTCCGTGTGTCAGTTGAAATAGTTGTGCTATGCATGTCATTTTAGTGTTTTAGCAATTGGAAAAAACTGTAATAAAAAGTTTCATTTCAAAAACGCATTTTGTGTTCAGTTGTGTTGTCATTGACTAATATTTACATTTGTTTGATGATGTGAAATATATTTTTTTAATTATATAAGTGTGACAAACATGCAAAAAAATAAGAAATCAGGAAGGGGGCAAACACTTTTTCACACCACTATATGTATGTATATATATATATATATATATATATATATATATATATATATATATATATATATATATATACAGTGTGTGTATATATATATATATATACTGTATATATATAGATAAACCTGCACAATAGAGAAAAACGAGGCAGGTTTCACATTTCCACTTGCTTGTCAACGCGACCAAGGCGGAACATGAAATCAGTCCAAAATAAACCCCAATCACACTTCTGTTTCTCAAGCAGCAAAAAGCTCAAATGAGCCAATAAATGTTGCTGCACACAAGCTGCAACTGCCTCTCAAGGTAACGCAACACAAAAGACAGCAACTGCATCCATTTTTCAGGTACAGTCATACAGTACCATCTATTTGTATAATGCTGAAGCTAACCCACGGGTGTCCGAAGGTACTACTTCCTCCAGCGAGGGCCACATAGTGAAAAATGAAAGGATGCAACTTTGTCACTTTGATATTTTCTAAAGCAACACTTGTAGATATGCTGACAAGTTATACATATTGTATCTCAGCTTTGTCATATACATGAAAAAGCATATTATTAATATCAACTTCACTCTTTTGTTCTTTTTTTCACATTTTTTATTTATTTATTTTCCAAATATTTCAACTTTCTTCTTAAATCATCTTCATCAATGTGCTTTGCATAATATTATCACTTTATTCCCATAATATAACTTTTTCCCCCAACCGAATTTGTAAAAATGCCAACTTTATTTTTTGTTTCTCATAATATTACAGTTTTTTAAAAATGTTATTTTAAAAAAATGTATATTTCAGCTCTATGCTACTAAAATGATGTTGGTTTTCCTCATAATAATTTAATGCCTTTATTCCTGTAATATTTTGACTTCATTGCCGTGATATTATTGTCATGTTCTGTGTTGTCGCTCTGCTGCCGCCTATCTGCTTTCCGCTGCAGTGCATGCTGACCTGCAGAGGCGGAGCTGTCGGTGCACACCTGCAAGGTATCAGGCCCGCACTGTTGATAAGCCGTGAGAAGACTGTTGCTCGTCGCCAGAATGTTCCTTGGGACTTCCACGCAACCTTTGCCACCTGCCTCTTGTCTAGCCATTTATATTGCTTACTAGTGTTTCTCCTACGTCGTGAGTATTATTTCCACTCACCGTAGGGTATCTTACTTCCTGATCCACTTTCGGCAGCATTTTCTGTTTTGCCTTTTTGATCGTGTGTTTCCTGCAGCCCTTTGCTCGCAGTGATTTTTTTGTTACACTTTTTTCTAGCATTGTGCTTGTGTTACCTTTTTTCCTCTCCTCGGAGTGCGCCTTTTGTATTCAATATACTTTTGTTATTTCTGCTGTTGTGTCCTTCTCTGCATTACGGGCTTCAAATTCGTTTACCACGCCTACGCGTGACAATTATAACTTTTGCCCCAATCTAATTCTCCAGAAAGGACAACTTAATTGTCTCTTGTTTGTTTCACATGATATTACGACTTCTACATTCTTTATTATAACAGCTATCTTTTCCATTTCTGCTGGGTTTAAACAACACAAAAACGGGTTGTTTTACATCAATATAACAATTGATTTACAAATACACTAAGTCCCCTACTAACGAACATCCAACGTGCGAACTTTCAGAGATACGAACACAAGCCGACTGGTGTATATTTTCATGTGTTTTGCCTTATAAGTCCATATTTATACTGTACATGCTTGACGAGCAGAGGGCACTGTGGCACTGCTAATGGGACCAACAGACGCCTGGGATAGAAAGCTACATTGTGGCTGTATGATACAACCCGGACAGAGCGTGTGATTAAAGTTTATGAAGAGTTAATAGGCCTGCTTAATTCTACACCACCCACAGAACACTACCTCTTTTAGAAGAGTCTAACCACCAGCACCATTTGTCCTTTTTTTCAATAACTCCTCCTCCAACTTCACCACAACGACGTATGCTCGACCACTCTTCTTCAAAGGTAAATAACATTTATCATTACGTATTATTACATCACTTTTATTATTGTTTTTTTCATTCATTATCCTGGTTTAATATTACTACTGCATCCAAACTCATATTTACATACATACACATATACTGTATACTGTATGTATACATGTACATGTAGTACCTATATCATTGCTAATATTACCTTTTACCCTACTTAAGAACAATTCGACATAAGAATGGTCGTCTGGAACCAATTGTGTTTGTAAGTTGGGGACCTAGTGTATATGTATACTGTATATATCTGCGCATATACTGTATAGCTCTTGCGCAGGTTCACGGCTGAGACTGTCAATATTGGTCTCAAAAAGGTCGGTGACCACTGGCATACAGAGTGCTTATAGACACACACTACGTAGGCAGTAAAGCTGCAGAGAGAAGCGCCAGTACCCGCTGATCCTCCCAAGCAAAGAGGAAGCAAACATTTCTATTTCCACTTTGGTGAAACACTGAAGGCCTAAGTTGCACAAGCGACAACTTTGACACAAGATTGAAACAAACGTTTCTCGTTTTGAAAGAAATCGTGCCGAACTCCTCTGAAACATCAACTCTTGTGTCAATAAAGTCAGCGTCCACACATGCAAGCAAGCCCCCGAGTGCCACATCTGTCCTTTCTCTGTAGGTCGGCTGCTGTCTTAAAGGTCATGAAGTGAGTTTTTATTGGGAGTTTTGTCATCTGTTGTACTCACCATGCCGAGGACGAGACGCCCGCCTGCCTCTGCCGTGTCCGCTCAAGCAGTCGAAGGACCGAAGCGTCTTTCTGTGTCGTACCTGTCCCACAGTGGATGTCAAACAGCGATAAAGACTCAACTTCTGTGGCCAAAGTGGCGACTACTTCCTCTCTCTCACAGTCTCTCTCTCTCTCTCTCTCTCTCTATGTCACACTGTTATCTGTGTGTGTGTGTGTGTGTGTGTGTGTGTGTCACGCTGTTATCTGTGTGTGCTGATCTCATGGATTTGCATGTCGTTGGTTAACTCCATGCATGTTTTTGTGTGGGCTCAACAACACTGCACGGTTGCCCAAATAAAAAAATGGCCCCCAGATCCAGTTTTGGGAGGTCAGTGATGTAAGAAGCTACTTTATTGATCATCAAATATGTACCGGACTTCTTGGCAAAGTGTTTTCAGTTCATATGTTTGTTGTAGTAAAAGTTGTGTGTGGTGGAATTTATGTACAGGATGTAACGTGTGATGCTTTTCTTTGTAAGTTTGTGTCCTGAGGAGGAACCACATTTTTCATGTGGGTCTTCAAATTTTGCCTGGGAATGGCCTTTTATTGGGGACAACCGAAGGCACACCTGTGCATTAATCATGATGTCTAAAAAAAAATCTTGCCTTAGAGCAGGGGTGTCCAAATTTTTTCCAGCGAGGGCCACACAGTGAAAAATGAAGTACATTTTTTTCTGGTGTTATTATTATTATTATTATTATATTATTTTCCCTCATAATATTACAAGTTAATTATCATCTTTTTTTTTCTATTTCTCTTTTTTTCCCCAACTATTTCAACTTTTCCTGGAGGTGGGGCACAATGGCAAGCGTCTGGTGGCTGGGCCTGCACCTATCGAGCATAGTCCGAAAATGGGCCCCAATTTTCCCCAGTTGCCAGCAGTGAGAGGCGACAGGCAGGGGTGGCAATTCTTGTTTCCCCTTGGCTCCGCGCCTGTACGTTGGAGTTAAACCTTGTGAAGAAGAGGGTACTTTCCCTCTGCCTTCGGGTGGGGGAACAGGTCCTGACTGCTGTGCACTTATGCAGCAAACAGCAGTTCAGAATACCCACCCTTTTTGGAGTCCTTAGAGCAGGGGTGTCAAACTCGTGCCATGGAGGGCTGAGACACTGCAGGTTTTCTTTCCAGCCAGTCACTAAAGCAGGTGATTTTAATGATCAACACCTTCAGTTTGAGGGAAGGAGCTCATCAATTAAATCACCTGCTGAAGAAACTGGTTGGAGAGAAAACCTGCAGTCTCTCGGCCCTCCAGGGCACGAGTTTGACACATGTGTCTTAGAGGGAGTACTGGAGAGTGCTCCCTCAGGGGATTCCCTAGTTCTGCTGTGGGACTTCAACAGTCACGTTGGTAGCGACAGTGAGACCTGGAGAGGCGTGACTGGGAAGAACGGCCCCCCGATCTGAAACCGGGTTGTGTTTTGTTATTGAACTTCTGTGCTTGTCACAGATTGTCCATAACGAGCACCATGTTCAAGCATAAGAGTGTGCACGTGTGCACTTGCAACCAAGACACCCCGGGCCACAGTTTGATGATTGAGTTGATGGTCGTGTTGTCGGACTTGTGGCCAGATGTTTTGGACACTCGGGTGAAGAGAAGGGCGAGCAGTCAACCGATCACCACCTGGTGGTGACTTGTCTCTGACGGTAAAGGAGGATGCCAGAAGAGCCTCAACTATTTTCCGAGGGAGGCGGCGAAGTCCGACTGGGCCATGGACAACGTGCTCCATTGTTGAGGCGGCTGATCGGAGCTGTGGCTGTAAGGTGGTCGGTGCCTGTTGTGGTGGTAATCCCAGAACCCGTTGGTGGACATTAGTGGTGAGGGATGCCGTCAAGCTCAAGAAGGAGTCCTATCGGGCCTTTTTGGCCCATGGGATTCCGGAGGCAGCTGGCTGACCAAGCAGTTATGCGGCTCTGGCGGTTGCTGAGGCAAAAACTCATGGGAGGAGTTCGGAGAAAGCCATGGAGAACGGCTTTACAGGGATTCTGGACTGTCATACACCGTCTCAGGAGGGGGAAGCTGTGCATGGTCAACAACGTGTATGGTGGAGATAGTGTGCTGCTGACCTCGACTCGAGATGTTGTGGAGCGGTGAAAAGAATAATTTGAAGACTTCCTCAATCCCACCGACACATCTTCCCATGAGGAGAAGACCTTCACACGTCTTGGACACGTTGGAAAGACTATGTCTCTCAACTGGCCTGGGATCGCCTCAGGATCCGCCGGGAGGAGCTGGATGAAGTAGCTGAGGAGAGGGAAGTCTGGGCTTCCCTGCTTACGCTGCTGCCCCATCATATTTTTTACCATCATATTTTGACTTTATTCTCCTAACTTTTTCTTATAAAACTACAGTTGTTTTTTCCCACATTTCTGCTGTTATTTTAACTTTCCAACGATGTTAATTTTTGTTTTTTTGTATTTGGTTTTGCAAATTTCTTCATAATTTTTTCTCCTAACTTTTTTGGTAACCTAATTTCCCAAAAATTACAACTTTGTTGTTTTGTTTCTCATAATATTACCACTTCAAAAAAATAATGTCTGCCTTTAATATTTCAACTTTATGCTACTAAAGTGATGCTATTTTTCCTCATATTACGGCATTATTCTACTAAAATTTTGACATTCATTAGATTACAACTTTTTTGTCTTTATATTTTCACTACATTATAAAATGACTGCTGATTCTTCCATTTTCTTTAGTTTTCTTGTTAAATGATATTTTTAAAATGTGCTGTGGGCCGCACTTTAGACATGCCTGCCTTAGAGAAACACGAAAAATAACAAATTCTGCAGCCCACATAACATCCGAATGTGGTGCTTGTATGTTTATTAATTTCACTGAAAAACAAATATACAGGTTTTAAATTTAGAGCGGTGAAACCAGAGTGGATGTTGCTTTTTTTAAGCAACAATATGCATTTATAGTCATTTACTTTATTTTTTTTTCATTTAATGGCCATGTAAGTTTCTTTATTAAATTATTTTCTTATATTATATAGTGAAATGTCATTACAATTAGATATCATAATACCCCCAAAAAATAATAGTACAATTCTGACTTTCCGATTAGATGTAGTATTTCGTCATACTGTATACATTTCAACTTATTATTGAAATCTTCCGTATACATATATGTTTTATTTACAAAAATGACTGATAAAATGTGATCAAGCTAAACACAAAAATGTATAAATCGTAAATAAAAATATATATGTACGTATATATATATATATATATATATATATACATACATACAGGTGGCCTCTATAGACAGGTTGGCGTCCAGTTTGAATGTTGACCAGTAGAGGGAAAAAAAAGGGGAAAAAAATTAATGTTGACCAGAAGAGGGCACTGTGGGACTGCGGATAAAAGTTGTACAGAACTACTAGGCTCATTACAGCTTTAGTTCATCAGGAAGTGACGGGAAGTGACGGTGGGCGTCCCGAGCAGGAGAGCTAGGCTCAGTGCTAGCTGTGAGTTTGGAGAGAGTTGGGAAGTGTGTTTATGTTGGCGTGGATGTAAAGTCCTGCAGTGTTCTCCGCTGTTAATAAAGCCATTAAAGTGCATCGGCGACGTGAGTCTCTCCTTCCCCACAACAAGCGGCATTACAGTATTGACCAGTGCACACCAGGAAATAAACGGTGTCATTTCTTCCAGGCATTGGCTGGACAGCTATGTAGTGGGGCTTGTTTAACCTTTGCCTTGTGGGCAAGCAGGAAGGAGAGACGATGCTGAGAGATGTGTGTGTGTTCTGAGCTGCTGTCTGGTGGCCGCGTTCAATAAATAAAGTTGGCAGAAGCAACAGGAGAAGTTTCCTTCTTTGCTTTGGAGCTGAATAACACTGACAAGTTAACAGACTAGTAGCGAACGGAAAAGAAGACGGCTTTTTTGTGTGTCGAATACAGAAGATGAGGACTTTGATGGATTTGTGGATGAGGCTTGATGAAAGATAACGTGAGTACATTCTAAAATACTTCAATTAAGTACAACCCAACTCAGTTTTGCTACCGCTGCCGCATGCATGCTAGCGTATGTTTTTTTTTTATTGTAGCGTCGCTGGGAGCACGTCCTGTTCCCAGCATACTTTGCAGTAATGTTTTGGTGCAAATGCTCTTAAAGTTACATGTTTGACCAGGAAATAGCAAGCTCAAAAGAAGACGGCTTTTTTATGTGGAACAACTGACAGTTTGTGTGGATCTTGTGAATGATTGTGACTGAGCTAGGAGTCAGTAATTAAAGTCTACACACGACAGCTTCATTGATTGAAAAACAAAACTTTTTCGTGCATGAAGCTTCTACTTGAGTTGGTAATTTGGCCGCTATATGCGGTCAGATATTGACCAAGGGAGACAAAATGGGTGGCCGCTGGCCGCGTTGGACAGGTGACTGCTATACACAGGGTCTATAACATGTAAATTTGCTGCGGGGGATTTTTCAGCAGCTGCTATAGGCAGGTGGCCGTTCTATAAAGATGGCCGCTAAGACAGGTTTGACTGTATATATATATATATATATATATATATATATATACTGTGTATATATATATATACTGTGTATATACAGTGGTGTGAAAAAGTGTTTGCCCCTTTCCTGATTTCTTATTTTTTTGCATGTTTGTCACACTTAAAAACAAATTAAAATATTAGTCAATGACAACACAACTGAACACAAAATGCAGTTTTTAAATGAGGCCAAAACATGGAACAGTGGTGAACCTTCCCAGGAGTGGCCGGCCAACCAAAATGACCCAGAGAGCGCAGCGACGACTCATCCGAGAGGTCACAAAAGACCCCACAACAACATCCAAAGAACTGCAGGCCTCACTTGCCTCAGTTAAGGTCAGTGTTCATGACTCCACCATAAGAAAGACGCTGGACAAAAACGGCCTGCATGGCAGAGTTCCAAGACCAAAACCGTCTTGTCTCAATTTTGCCAGAAAACATCTTGATGATCCCAAGACCTTTGGGGAAATACTCTGTGGTCTGACAAGACAAAAGTTGAACTTTTTGGAAGGTGTGTGTGCCATTACATCTGGCGTAAATTTCAGAAAAAGAACATCATAGCAACAGTAAAATATGGTGGTGGTAGTGTGATGGTCTTCAGGACCTGGAAGACTTGCTGTGATGAATGAAAGCATGAATTGTGCTGAAGGAGAATGTCGGCCATCTGTTGGTGACCTCAAGCTGAAAGCAACTTGGGCTCTGCAGCAGGACAATGATCCAAAACACACCAGCAAGTCCACCTCTGAATGGATGAAGACTTTGGAGTGGTCTAGTCCAAGTCCTGACCTGAATCCTATTGAGATGCTGTGGCATGACCTTAAAAAGGCGCTTCATGCTGGAAAAGCCTCCAATGTGGCTGAATGACAACAATTGTGCAAAATTCCTCCCCAGCGCTGTAAGAGACTCATTGCAAGTTATCACAAAGGCTTGATTGCAGTTGTTGCTGCTAAGGGGGGCCAACCACTTATTAGCTTTAGGGGGCAATCACTTTTTCACACAGGGCCATGTAGCTTTGGATTGTTTTTCTTCCCTTAATAATAAAAAGTTTCATTTAAAAATTGCATTTTGTGTTCAGTTGTGTTGTCATTGACTAATATTTACATTTGTTTGATGATCTGAAACATTTAAGTGTGACAAACATGCAAAAAAAAGATCTATATACTGTATGTTAGGCTCCGTCCTCATCGTATCCACGGTAACGCTCTCCCTCGCCACCTCCTCCTCCCCTCGGCTCCTCCGGGCAGTGAATCCCGAGCTGCTTCTGCAGCTTCTCCTCCTGCAGGCGAAGCTCCATGGAGTCCACCAGGTCGTAGACATTGTCCAAGGACCACATGGGCGACGGGAACCACGCCTTGACGTCTCCGTCCTTGCCCACCACCAGCATGCTGAAGTAGTCCTTGCTGATCTTCAGCTGATCCCGCAGGTTGTTGACGGCGTGGCGGGCTAACGGCTCCACCTGGCTCTGACTACGACCTGCAGTGAGTGTGTAAAAGTTTAACTGCTAACGTGCACGACGGACGCAATCTGGATCGGGGCGACCGCACTCACCATTGAGGGGGAAGAGCTCCACCGTCCCCGAGGCTTTGTCTCCGACCCCGATCAGCTTCAACATGGCAAAGTGGCGAATACCTGCACGGAGGGAACATTCTTTAGACGTGCACGCTACATGTCAGGCTAGGAATGGTGTTTGCAGGCTGGCAAGACGCATGCCAGACCAACAGGTGGTGCTGCAGCTGTTAACCCCGGAAGACAGTTTCAGCCAACAAGACAAGTCAATAAAAGGCATAGTGCACAATTTTTTACAATCACGGGACCTCATGACATCACGAACAAGGTGAACTGCAGCAGTTATTGTACTGCCTTGTTTTCGGAAACCAGATCCAATATTATGAAGCTCAATACATGTTTGAAGCTGTACAGCAACAATTTTCTCAAAGGCTTTTGGCAGGATACATAACTTTGATATTGGCCTGTAGCTGTGAAGATTGGCCGAGTCCCCTCCTTTCAGCTGTTTTTTTTTTTTTATAACATTATGGCTTAAAAAATGTCTTTCTTTAATATTTCAACTTTCCGCAATGACATTATTTTCCCTCATGATATTACGTTATTCTCGTAAAAGGATTTTATTATTTTCCTTGTTACATTACAACTTTTTTCTCTTCATATTTTAAATGTGTTCTTTATTATTATAACTGTCTTTTCCCTTTCTTGTAATGTTGACTTTATTCCTGTAATATCAGGACTTTATTCTCGTGATATTATAATTTTTTACGCAGCCAATATTTCCAAAAATTACAACTTTGTTTTGTTTGTTTTTTATAATATTACGACTTAAAAAAATACATATTTTAATATTTCAACTTTCTGCCACTAAAACAATATTGCGACATGAATCTCTTAAAATTATGACTTTTCTTTGTTAGAGTCCAACTTTTTTCTCTTAGTATTTTAACTTTATTCTTGTAAAATGGTCATGAGCTTTGGGTTGTGACCGAAAGGACAAGATGGCGGGTACAAGCGGACGAAATGAGTGGTGTGGGTGGCTGGGATCTCCATCCATCCATTTTCTATACTGCTTCTCCTCATTAGGGTTGCGGGGGTATGCTGGAGCCTATCCCAGCTGACTTCGGGCGACAGGTGGGGTACACCCTGGACTGGTGGCCAGCCAATGGCAGGGCACATATAGACAAACAAGCATTCACACTCACATTCATACCTATGGACAATTTAGAGTCTCCAATTAACCTAACATGCATGTTTTTGGAATGTGGGAGGAAACTGGAGTACCCGGAGAAAACCCACACACACACGGGGAGAACATGCAAACTCCACACAGAAATGCCCAAGGGAGAATTGAACCCAGGTCTTCGCATTAAGAGGAGCCAGATGAGGTGGCTCGGGCATTTGGTCAGGATGCCTCCCGGACGCCTCCCTGCGGGGGGTGTCCAGGGAACAGCCGACCGGTAGGAGGCCTCCGGACACGTTGGAGAGACTACGTCTCTCAACTGGCCTGGGAACGCCTCGGGATCTGCCGGGAGGAGCTGGACGAGGTTGCTGGGGAGTTTTGCTGTTTGCTGCTTTGCTGTTTTCCTGTTAAATAATATTTTTAGAATGTGCTGCAGCCCAAAATAAAACATTGGTGGGTCGTAAATGGCCCCCGGGCTGCACTTTGGCCACCCCTGGTTTATGTATTATACAGTCCAGTTGCACACGAGTACAAAATACAACCACTATGAACACATTTACATGAATAGCAATGAAAGGTGAGTATTGTTGTATTTCTTCTACTAGTACTCAGTCGTACTAGTACTACTGTACTAGTAGTAGTAGTACTCACCAAGATGACATTGTTGTCCATTGAGAGCAGAGAGCTGCTGTTGTAGAGAATAGTCATCCTCAGCTGGAGCGGAGAGCAGCAGCAGTCTCCTCCTGGACATGAACCTACAAGCATATCTCATCACGTCAGCGTCGTGGCTCCTCCTCCTCAGAAGGAATCCTGCACACTTTGATACCTGAGCAGGGGATTCTCCGCATCGGGTTGCTGCTTGTCTGCTCCACAAGGAGGAGGATGTTTCCTTTCTTCTTCCTTCTCAGCGCGCCGTGAGGGAAAGCTGTCCATGTATTCCAACATGGCCGTGCTGGATGGGGGCGCTTCAAAGACTCTCTGCAGGGGTGGGAAGGAAGGCCGGCAGGTATACCGAGTACACAAACACACAGAAGAATTGACCATTTCATCTCACGTGGGGCTTGATGTCGTAGTCGGTGACAGTCATGGAAAAGAGGTCGGGGGAAGACAAACCCAGCTCGGCTCTCAGCAGCGCCATCAGGCCCGAATCCGACAGCTGCCGGCTTGGCAGCGAGCCGAACGCAGGCTCTGACTCTTCAACACGCAAAAAGACACAACGACACGCGATCACTGGACTTTTCATTTGGTACGCCTCGGCCGGAAAAGCGCACTGCGTCACGCCGACGGTCAGAATGCATTTCAATATCAAACGTGGAGAAGGAAACATTCTGAAACAATAATGGTTAAATGAGCAATTCATGGAGCCGCTCTGATTGTTCCGAATTCCTGTTTCTAGCCCAGAATCCCAGAAAAATGTAATACCGCCCCTCAACAGCGCCTCTGCTGGCTGCAGCCAAGTGGAAACCTCAGCCACGGCCATGGAACTGTTTCAACTGTTTGTTATTTTTCCTCATAATATTATAATGTTATTCTCCTTCGATCATAACTTTTTTTCCCGTAATATTTTGACTTTGTACATTTTTTGTAAAACTACGACTGATTTTTCCAATTTTGCTGTTGTTGTTTTCAACTTTCTTCTTGTACATTTTCCTAAGCAGATTTTTCCAAAAACTTTATTTGTTGTTTTGTTTGTGTGACATAATATTGCAACTTTTTCTTTTTCTTAAAAAAATATGTTTCTATTTTATGCTCCTAAAATTGTATTATTTTTCCTCATAACGTTATTCTCGTAAAATTCCAACTTTTTCTCGTTAGACTGCAATTTTTTCCTGTTATATTTATTTTTATTTATTTTTATTCTTTTATTTATTTTTGTCAAATTGCTGCTCGTTTTTTTGCCCCATTTCTGCTGCTGTCGTGGTTTTCAAAATTTTCCAAGTATTTCAACTTTCTTCTTGCCAATTTTCTTCTCGTAATTAGGATTTTATTCCCATCATATTTGGCCTTCATTCTTGTAACATTTCCCAACCTAATTTTCCAAAAATTATATATTTATTTTGTTTTGTTTGTTCCTCAGAATTTTACTCATGTATTATCTATTATCTCCTAATATTACAACTTTAAAAATAACATCAATAATATCTTGTTTTAGATAATATTTCAACTTTATGCTACTGAAATGATGTTAATTTTCCTCCTTATATTACAGTATTTTCATAAAATTATGTTTTCTTGTTGGATTTCAACCTTTATTTGACTTTACTGCAAAATGATTGCAGATTTTCTTCATTTTTTTCAGCTTTCTTTTTTTTAGTTTTCTTGTGAAACGATGCATGAATATTTCCTCTATGGCCGCCCCACTCCAACAGTAGTTTTATCTGTAACAAAAATTGCGTGAAAGAAACACGCCAAGGCGTCCTACCGAGTTGGTGGTGCTGCAACGTGAGCGTGGCGTCGCCACCTCGGCCCACGATGGTCGCCACGGTGACCTTCCTGACGGCAAGCTGGCAGTGCTGCTTCTCGTTCTCGGCGCGCTGCTCCACGTACAGCCTTGCGTCTCTGCTTGGGGTCGACATCAGCTTGCAAGAGTGAAAAAACACAAACACGTTGAAGGATTTCAAGCAAGTACGTGCTTTAAAAGACTTACCATTAACCTTCTTTTACCCTTGAAATGGTCCAAAAAGTCCTTCAAGGCAGATTTGTCCTTCTCACTAAGTTCTTTGTTGGACTTCTTTCCTCTTCCTTTCTTCCCTTTCTTTCCCTTTTTCCCTTTGCCCTTTTTCTTTTCATTGCTTTTTTCCTCTTCTTCGTGGATGCTCTCCTCAACGGGCTTTCGAGGCCCCTCATCTAAGGTAGCATCCGGCCTGCAAAACAACACAATGCAAAAAAGCCACCTTTGGACCACCCAAATACGATTAAATACAAGCAACTGCTCAAATTTGGGCTTTTGCCGCTAAAAGGAGGTAAGTAATCCATTTCTAGCATCTCTTCTGGATCAAAGATAAAACAAAAACCCATAGAAAATAAATACGCTGATCTGAACATGTTCATTTAATTTTTCACGTGGGATTACATGCATCCATCCATCCATCCATCCGACCATTTTCCTCTGCTTATCCGGGTCTGGGTCGTGGGGGCAGCAGTCTCGGGAGGGAAGTCCAGACTTCCTTGTCCCCGGCCACCTCCTCCAGCTCCACCGGGAGGACACCAAGGCGTTCTCAGACCAGCTGTGAGACATAATCCCTCCAGCGTGTCCCAACCGGGCATGCCTGGAACACCTCACCAGGGAGGCGTCCGGGAGGCATCCGGATGAGATGCCAGAGCCACCTCAGCTGGCTCCTCTCCATGTGAAGGAGCAGCGGCTCTACTCTGAACTCCTCCCCGATGACCGAGCTCCTCACCCTGTCTCTTAGGGTGAGTCCTGCCACCCTATGGAGGAAACTCATTTAAACTGCTTGTATCCGCGATCTCGTTCTTTCGGTCACGACCCAAAGCTCATGACCGTAGGTGAGGGTGGCAACATAGATCGAACGGTAAATTGAGAGCTTTGCCTTCCGGCTCAGCTCTCTCTTCACCACGACGGTCCGGTACAGCGACCGCATTACTGCAGACGCTGCGCCGATCCGCCTATCGACCTCACGCTCCAACCTTCCCTCACTCGTGAACAAGACCCCGAGATACTTGAACTCCTCCACCTGGGGCAGCACCTCATTCCCAACCCGGAGGGAGCAATCCACCCTTTTCCGACTGAGAACCATGGCCTCGGATTTGGAGGTGCTGAGTCTCATCCCAGAAGCTTCACACTCAGATGCAAACCGTCCCAGTAAACGCTGAAGGTCACAGCCCGATGAGGCCATCAGGACCACATCGTCTGCAAATAGCAGAGACGAGATCCGAAGGTCACTGAACTGGACTCCATTGACGCCTTGGCTGCGCCTAGAAATTCTGTCCATCAAAATTACGAACAAAATCAGTGACAAAGGGCAGCCTTGGCTGAGGCCAACGTTCACCGGAAACAGGCTAAACTTACTACTGGCAATGGGAACCAGGCTCCTGCTCCGGTTGTACAAGGTCCGGATAGCACGTAGAAGCATGCCAGCAATCCCGTACTCCACTGTAAACAGTGTGGACCGGGAACCACTTCCCCTTTATGAGGAGCCAGACGATTTGCCAGATTTCACCAATTTGACCACTAGGTAGCGCTATAATGAGCTATATTTAGTGGAAGTGGAAGGTATACTAGTGGAGTGTATACTTGTAGTACTGCAGATACTGCATGTAATAGTACGCATTGTGATTGTACAACAAATCACCTTTGGTTCTTCACTTCCTCTTTTCCTGCTGACACGTGTGGAGGCCGGTGCGTCTTCTCTTTTTCCTCTTCCTGTTTTCCGCCCGCAGCGCTGCCGGTGCTGCCAGGATTTCTCCTGGCGGTGGGCGCCTTACGGATGACGAACCTGGACCTCCCGTTGAGGATGTCTCGGATCTTACTCTTCAGGGCGGCCTTTCTGTCGAGAGCAGCTCGTCTTTGTAACGCCGCCACCGAGGTGACGTTGCTGTGCCTGTGAGGACTGAGGATGATCCTCTTCTTGGTCTTCTTCCTTTTCAGCACAACCTTCTTCTTGGCGCTTGGGCACCTGGTGTGCATGAGATCATGTTTGAAGTGTGAATGCAGGACGAGGCAGTGTAGCACAAACCTTAACTTGGAGCCCTTTCTGCTGATCTTCTCCAGCTTCCTCATGGGGAACTGATCGACGATCTCCAAGATGGCCTCCACGCGTACCGGATAGGGGAAGCGCTCGCTGACTCTCAGGTTTTTTTTCAGCAGCAACATGTTGAAGGTTTGCTCCTGAACGGGATGGAAAGTCATTTTTCTCTTTCTTTATCCTCTCGAGGGACGGCGCTGCTATATTAAAAAGTGGCGGTAGCGTCACGGTCTGGGGGCTGCACGAGTGCTGCCGGCACGCCAAACAAATTTTCCAAAAATTGCAACTTTATTTTGTTTTGTTTGTTTTATGATATAAGTAAAAAAAAAAACAGGGTGGAAGTGGCCCAGGAGGTAGAGCAGGTCATCCAGAACTCGGAAGGTTGGCGGTTCCATCCTTGCGCCCCCCACCCAGTCAGTCACTGTCGTTGTGTCCCTGGGGGAGACACTTCTCCCACCTTGACCCCAGTGCTGCCCACACTGGTGTGCAAATGTGAGTGAATGTTTGGTGGGGGTTAGAGAGGCCATAGGCGCAAATTGGCAGCCACTGTTCCGTCAGACTAGCCCAAGGCGGCTGTATCTACATATATAGTTAACCACCACCACCAGGTTGTGAATGAACCAGTCAATGAATGAATGGCTTTGGGTACCTTGAAAAGCACCATCAAATCCAATCCATTTATGTTTTACAAAACACATTTTTTCTTTAATATTTCAACTCTATGCTGCTAAAATTACATCATTTTTCCCTCATAATATTGCTCTCGTAAAATTAGTAGAATACGACTTTTTTCTTTTCATATTTTGACTTTGTCATAAAATGACAGCTGTTTTTCTCAATTTCTGCTGTTTTTAAAATTTCCAACTATTACAACTTTTTGAGAATTGTCTTAATTGTGACTTTATTGACTTAACATTTTGACTTTATTCTCGTAACATCGTAACTTTTTCTCCAACCTAATTTTTTTGACTTTGGTTTCTTTGTTTCTCACAACATTAAGACTTTTTAAAAAACATGTTTTTTCTTCAGCTTTTCAACTAAAAGGACTTAATTTGACCTCATAATATTACAAGTTTATTAAAATTGAGATTCTTTTTCCTTGTTAGAATGCTACTTTTTTCCTCTTGATATTTTGACTTTATTCTCATAAAATTTTGAATTTATTCCCATAATAGAACTTTTTCCCCAAACTAATTTTCCAAAAACTACTACTACTTTCTTTAATATTTCAACTCTATGCTATTAAAATGACATTATTATTCCTCACAATAAAAAGTTTATTCTTGTGAAATTATGACTTTTTTTTTGTCTTGTTAGAAAACGACTTTTTTCACCAAATATTTTGATTTTATTTCAATAAAATTTTGACTTTCTTTCTACAATGTTGCGACTTTTTTCTGTTAATATTTGGACTTTATTCCGACAATATTTGGAATTTATTCAGATAATATTATAACTTTTTCCCCAAACTAATTTTCCCAAAATTCCAACTTTATTTTGTTTTGTTTCTCATACAGTATTACAACTTTTAAAAACCCCCAACATTTTTCTTTAATATTTTACCTCTATGCTGTTAAAATGACATTATTTTTCCTCATAATATTGCAAGTTTATTCTAGCAAAATTACCACTTTTTTTTTCTTGTTGGACTTCAACTTTTTTCTTTTAATATTTGGACTTTATTCTCATAAATATATTTATTTATTATCATAATGTTATGACTTTTTTCTTTTAATATTTAGACTTTATTCTCATAAATATATTTATTTATTATCATAATGTTATGACTTTTTTCTTTTAATATTTTGACTTTATTCTCATAAATATATTTATTTATTATCATAATGTTATGGCTTTTTTTCTGTTAATATTTGGACTTTATTCCCATAATATTAGAACTTTTTTTCTCCAAACAAATTTTCCAATTTTCCAAAAATTACAACCTTTGTTTGTTTCTCACAATATTACAATTTTAAAAAACAATATTTAATATTTCAACTCTATGCTCCGAAAATGACTTTATTTTTCCTTGTAATATTACGAGTTTATTTACTTTTTTCTCTTCATATTTTGACTTTATTCTTGTCAAATTGCAGCTGATGTTTTTGCATTTCTGCTTTTTTATTTTGTTTCTTTTTTTCATTTTCCAACTAGTTCAACTTTCTTTCTGTTCATTTTCTTCTCTTAATTGTGACTTGATTCCAATCATGTTTGGACTTCATTCTCGTTATTATACATTTTTCCACAACCTAATTGTCCAAAAAATGACGTTATTTGCTGTTTTTTTTTTTTTTTGCGATATTACAATGAAAAACTTCAAAGGTGTATATTTAATGCGTCAAAGTTATGCCACTAAAATGATGTTTTTTTTTTTCTTATTCTTGTAAAATTATGCATTTTTTGGGTTCGATTCCAACTTCTTTTCTCAGTATCTTGACTTTATTCTTGTGAAATTACTGCTGATTTTTCCGTATTTGCTGGTTTTTTTTGGAATGTGCCGCGTTCCAATAAAAGAACAGCTGCTGTGAATCACACCCCGGCTGACTGAGCAGGTACCTGAGTGAGCTCCAGGTAGTGCAGCAGTTTGGTGACAGTGTCAGGGTCCAAGCTCTCCACGGTGGCGTCTCCTTGCATGCTGGTCTTCTGGATCCGGCCTTCCATCATGGCGTTCTGGATGACGGTGACGATGAAAGTGTCTCTTTCGGCCAGACGGCAGTTTAGGGATCTCTTAAAGAGACAAATAAGCACGTCAGCCACTTTAAGCACAGGACTCCGTCGCGGTTTTACGGCTAAATGACCTGATCCGCTTCCTCCAGCTGCTTCTCCATCATACGGAGGTAGTGGTCGTTGTGGGAGGGGGCTGTTATCACCCACAGACGCTTTTTGCCTGGACAAAAAAAAGGTGTATTCACACGGACACTTGCTTCCACTTGCGTGTGTTTCTTTACTTGCCTGCAAAATCCGAGAGAAAATCCAACTGTGGTGCAAACTCTCCCGCCTTGCCTCCACGCTGCCTGTCCTCATCCAAGCCCAGGCCCAGCTCCATTCCGGGGGGGAGGTCCGAATAGTCTCCCCAGTCCTTCACGTTGGGGTCCAGACGGCTCTTGGTCTCGCTGGGCTGGCTGAGGCTCCACAGCACGAGAGCAAACGCCAGCCCTCCGGCTGAGTAAAAGCTGCAAAACATCCTGGCGGTGGTCCGAAAACGCTTTTATTTAGAAGCTTTCGCTCTCAAAGAATGAAAACATCCATCTTTTCAATCCTGCTCGCAAGTCCTCATTTGGTGGGAAACAACGGCAATGAGAAGACGTGAGACCCTCAAGCCAGCAGACCCAAGACTGAGGAGCACACACACACACACACACACACACACACACACACACACACTCCTGGTTCGCATTACACCCCAGGCTCGTTAACATGGCTGGAATTTTCTTCAAAGCCTTTTCTTGCGGCTGAGAAACACACGGCCGTGTCTTTCTGCACAAGTGAGGACCTGACGTTGACACAATGTCTTCCTCGACCCTCAGGTGACTTTCACCTCATAATAAATAAGAATAATAATAACTGGAAAAGCACTCGGAGAGCACAGACCTCCGCCAAGCGCCACACTTCCCCCATATTGTTATTTACACCATAAATATTAGTCCTACATTTGTTTTAATCTACATATTTAGATTGCTTGATTATGAAAACATACCATGGAAGGGTTTCAGTGACTTAAAGAATGCTAACATGCTAACATTAGCATGCTAATACCTAGAATAATAGTGCTAAGTGTTTATATAAGTGCTAAAAATGTTAGTATAATTATGTTAGCATGCTAACATGGTAATGGTGATGGTTTCATTCATCCTGAACATGCATACAAGTCACACTAGAGCACATCACATAGCACAATTCACAATTTTGCATGTCCAATAAGGAGTAGGAAGAAGCAAGGCTTATTTAATCCAACCTCATCTGTTTCACATCAGCTGCAATACATTTATTTACCTCTTGCTCACATTAGCATGCTAATACCTAGCATGATAATGGTAAGTGTCTGCTTAAGTTCATGTTCATGAAGGTTGCAAAAAAATGCTAGTATGCTCATGTATAACGTTAGCATGCTAACACCTAGCATAATAGTGTCTACCTATGAAAATGGCTAAAATGCTAACATGCTAATGTTAGCATGGTAACAGCTAGCATGATAGTGCTAAATGTTCATAAAAGTGTCTACCCATGGAAACCGCTAAAAATGCTACCATGCTAATATTAGCATGCTAGCAATGCTAACATGCTAACATGATCATGGCAACATGTAGGAGGAGGACTGAAGAGAAGTAGGAGGACTGCAGCAATATGTTTTAATAAGGATACAAAAATGCTACAAAAGTAAAAGTAAAAATGAAGTTGGCAACTTTGTGGATTTTGCTTATTGCGGGCTATTTTGGGAACCTGTCCGCGATAAAGGAGGGAACGCTGTATATTACTATAAGACATGCGTGCACATGTATTGTTGTTGCATAAGACCGCTAGACTTCAACTACAGGAAGTTATTGTCCTATAAAGGTGAGGAAAATATCAAATGATTTGAATAATCACACCACATGACCATCCAGCACCTCTGACCGTCATTGGCGTCATTTTTCTGTCATTGGCCCGCGGCACATTCCAGAAATATCATTGAACAAGAAAACAATAACAGCAAAAACGGAAAAATCAGCAACAATGTTATGAGAATAAAGTAAAAATATTAGGAGGAAAAAGTTGTCATTTTATGAGAATGACGTAATGTGAGGAAAAATAACTTGATTTTAGTAGCACAAAGGTGAAATATTGTAGAAACGAAGACGATATTGAGGTTGTTTTTAAAGTGAGAATATTAAGAGCTGATATATAACACATGAGTAATACTCTGAGAAACAAGCAAAGCTTGGAAAATTTGGTTATAATAGGTTATAAAATCATAATATTATGAAAAGAACATTTGCAAAGATTATTTAAGAAGGAAGTTGAAATTGTAATCACAAGCTAGTTCATTTTCCCCACCTCTTGTATTTATTGACATGTTTACTTTGTTACAATGTTACTGTTTAATCATTCAGCATGAATCTCCCTTCAATTTTTCTGTTGTGTATTTACTTTCTAATGTATTTGTATTTAATTTATCTAACGTATTCATACTTTTTAAATACTCTTTTAATGTTTTCAACACTTCTTTATTCCTTTTCCTTTGAAGTTAACCATTACCGCTGCAATTTCCGTGACCATATTTACTCAGCAGGAGTTCAAGCAACCATCATAAATAAGCCCGAAGGCAAGGTAAAGGTCACACACTTCAAAGTTAAGGACAATTCTTCGCAAGTACAAACTAGCATACGACGAAAAGTGGCCAAGAAGAAGAGCAGGAAATAGAAAAAGAGTGCAATCAAACAATCACAGATCGGAGGGCTGAAATGTTCAAACAGGCAACACTTTTCATACATTCCTCTCTCTGGGCCGCATAAGCAAGTCCAGATGAGCGTGTGTGTGTGTGTGTGTGTGTGTGTGTGTGTGTGTGTGTGTGTGTGTGTGTGTGTCGGTAAGACAGTCCTTAATACACTCAGTGACCCCCTTATGGTGTAAATACAAGAGTCCATTTCATTGGTCATGAAGATCAACAACCACAGGCAAATAAAAGCAGCACTTCCTGTGATGATGATTTCACTTGTGCTTCCTGAAAAAAACGAAAAAATATGACTGGACAAAAAAACCTTTTTATTTAAAAAACAACGCTAGTGCATTTTCAAATGTTTATTGTCCCACAAACTGATGCTCAAAGATATTATTGTCAACATTTTTTGAGACCAAATAAACCGCTGTTATGATAACATACGGTGGTGTGAAGAAGTGTTCGCCCCCGTCCTGATTTCTTATGGTTTTGCATGTTTGTCACACTTAAATGTTTCAGGTCATCAAACAAATGTAAATATTAGTCAATGACAACACAACTCAACACAAAATACAGTTTTTAAATGAAACTTTTTATTATTAAGGGAGAAAAACAATCCAAAGCTACATGTCCCTGTGTGAAAAAGTGATTGCCCCCCAAACCTAATAAGTGGTTGGGCCCCCCTTAGCAGCAACAACTGCAATCAAGCGTTTGTGATAACTTGCAATGAGTCTCTTACAGCGCTGGGGAGGAATTTTGCACAATTGTTGTCATTCAGCCACATTGGAGGCTTTTCCAGCATGAAGCGCCTTTTTAAGGTCATGCCACAGCATCTCAATAGGATTCAGGTCAGGACTTGGACTAGACCACTCCAAAGTCTTCATCCATTCAGAGGTGGACTTGCTGGTGTGTTTTGGATCATTGTCCTGCTGCAGAACCCAAGTTGCTTTCAGCTTGAGGTCACCAACAGATGGCCGACATTCTCCTTCAGCAGAATTCATGCTTCCATTTATCACAGCAAGTCTTCCAGGTCCTGAAGACCATCACACTACCACCACCATATTTTACTTTTGCTATGATGATGTTGTTCTGAAATGCCAGATGTAATGGGACACAGACCTTCCAAAAGTTAAACTTTGGTCTCGTCAAACCGTAGATTATTTTCCCAAAGGTCTTGGGGGTCATCAAGATGTTTCCTGGCAAAATTGAGATGAGTCTTAATGTTCTTTTTGTTCAGCAGTGGTTTTGGTCTTGGAACTCTGCCATGCAGGCCATTTTTGCCCAGTGTCTTTCTTATGGTGGAATCATGAACACTGACCTTAAGGGCCCTGTCACACCTTGACGATTTAGCCAGCTTACGCCAACGTATGAAAAATTTGGCCAATACGCTGGCGTACATCGAATAAGGTATAGGTAAGTTTTGTATATGTTAACAGCATGCGGAACCACGCCGGCATACGTCGTAGTACGTCTAAGTCGTCCAAACATTTTGTGCCTGCATAAAACTTTTCGACGTATGTCAACGTATGATTCATACGTCCCGCATCCGCAGGCAATAAGTTATTTTTTTTAAGAGTTTTATTGTTATATGCACAGTAAAACAGGTAGTTCTGCTATGCAATGAAATTCTTGTTCTGTTCATTCTCCCAAGAAAAGAAAGAAAAACACAAGAAAATGAATAAGAACATCAGAAACATAAATACCAATAAATTAAGCAACAACAACAGAAGACACATTAATACCAATAAATAATACAAATAAATAAATAAATAAATAGTGTTATGAGTGTGTGCGTGTGTTGCGTGCGGCGTGTGTGAGTGCTTCGTTGAGAAGCCTGATGGCCTGTGGGTAAAAGCTGTTTGCCAGCCTTGTGGTCCTGGACTTCAAACTCCTGTAGCGTCTGCCTGACGGTAGGAGTGTGAATAATGAGTGTTGTGGATGTGTGCTGTCCTTGATGAGGTTGTGTGTTCTTCGTAGGACTCTAGATTTATAAATGTCTTGCAGTGAGGGGAGGGCTGCCCCAACAATGTTCTGTGAGGTCTTGATCACCCGCTGGAGAGCCTTCCTATCACGTGTTGTACAGTTACCGTACCAAACAGTGATGGAGGCGGTAAGGACACTTTCCATAGTGCATCTGTAGAAGCAACTCAGGATTGTGGTGGACATGCCAAACTTCCTCAGTCTTCTCAGGAAGTACAGTCTCCTTTGGGACTTCTTCATAATTTGTTGGGTGTTGTGAGACCAGGTGAGGTCCTCGCTGATGTGTGTGCCAAGGAACTTGAAGGTTTTCACCCTCTCCACCTCAGTCTCATCAATAAACAGGGGTCTATGCGGCTCCTTTTCCCTTGTTCTTGGGTCGATGATCATCTCTTTAGTCTTATCTGTATTGAGAAGGAGATTGTTATCATGACACCAAGCTATGAGGTCTGCCACCTCTCTTCTGTATGATGTTTCAACACCACCAGTGATCAGTCCGATGACTGTAGTGTCATCCGCAAATTTAATGATGCTGGTGTTGTTCTGGGAGGCCACGCAATCGTAGGTGAAGAGCGTGTAGAGGAGCGGACTCAGCACACACCCCTGTGGGGTCCCAGTGCTCACAATTTTTGAGCTGGATGTGCGATTGTGGACTCTGACTGACTGGGGCCTGCCTGTTAGAAAGTTAAACACCCAGTTACAGAGGGAGGGAGACAGGTCAAGTGTGAGGAGCTTATTTGTGAGTTTGTGGGGGCTGACTGTATTAAAAGCAGAGCTATAGTCTATAAATAGCATTCTGACGTATGTGTCCTGGCCCTGTAGGTGAGAAAGGGCTGTGTGGATGGCAGTGTTGACTGCATCATCCGTGGACCGGTTCTGGCGGTATGCAAACTGTAGAGGGTCCACAGTGGCCGGGATGCTCTTTTTGATGTGGGTCATGACTATTCTTTCAAAGCACTTCATAACAATAGGAGTGAGTGCTATAGGGCGATAGTCATTCAAGCAGGTCACGTTGCTCTTCTTGGGTACGGGCACTATGGTGGTGGACTTAAAGCAGTTCGGTACAGATGCTTGTGCAAGCGACAGGTTAAATATGTCAGCAAGCACATCAGCTAGCTTTGATGAGCAAACCCCAAGTGCACGTCCTGAGATGTTGTCTGGGCCTGCTGCTTTTCGTGTGTTTGTTTTGTTCAGAACCCTGCGCACATCAGCTGATGTCACCATGAGAGGTGAGTCCTGTGTGCTCCCCAAGTCCAGCCACCCTCTCTGCTCATCAGGAGTTTGGGTGTCAAAGCGGGCATAGAACTCATTCAGCTCATCTGGAAGTGTGGTTTGGCTGGATGTGGCTGGAGCCCCGCCCACATGCGCCGAGGGTCTGACGTGGAATAGTAGCCCTCCAGCTTCTGTCTGTACTGTCTTTTGGCCTCTTTTATGGATCTCCTCAGGTCATTTCTGGCCTTTTTAAGTTTTTCGTTGACGCCCGTTCACACACGTTATTTGTAAGTTACGTACAAGTCGTAATACGTCAACATACCTTGAGACAGAACTGTCTTCTTGGCGAGGGGAGAGGAGATGGAGGCTGTCGTGTGTGCACTGTGACACTGGGAACTTTTTTTGATTTTCTATCAACTTTATTAATGCCTTAGCGAATCACAAATCCACGAGTGGTAGCATATGCAGCCTACACCAGGGGTCTCAGACTCGTGGCCCCGGGACGATAGTTTGCGGCCCCCTTCTTAATGTGAAAGATTAATATTCGTGTGGCCCGCAAGTTTAGGCTGCATACGCTACCACTCATGAAAACCACTCAGAAAATCAAAAAAAGTTGGTTCCATTCCCAGTGTCACAGTGCCCTCTACTGGTCAAGTTGCAAAATTACCTGCAAATGCAAACACGACAGCTTCCATCTCCATCTCCCCTCGCCAAGAAGACAGTTCTGTCTCAAGGTATGTTGACGTATTACGACTTGTACGTAACTTACAAATAACGTGTGTGAACGGGCGTCAACGATCGCATAACTTATTGCCCGCGGATGCGGGACGTATGAATCATACGCTGACATACGTGGAAAAGTTTTATGCATGCACAAAATTTTTGGACGACTTAGACGTACTACGACGTACGCCAGCGTATTGGCCAAATTTTCCATACGTTGGCGTAAGCTGGCTAAATCGTCAAGGTGTGACAGGCTTTGGGTGTTGGGCATTAATTGTGAACACCGGCAACTTGCTACGCATTCGTTGATATAAGTTGTCTATAAGTTATAGAAACGTTCTATATAAGTTACTAATACGTCATGTTTACGTCAAACTCGTTATGAATATGCTATGTATAGCCCAAAATTTAAAAAAAAAAACGTCGGCAGTTCAACGTATGCCATCAAAATGATCACATCAGGCATGTGCTGCCTGATAGATGTCAATTCATCTCACTTAAGTTATCTTTTAACGGGGGGGGGGGGGGGGGGCAATCACTTTTTCACACACACTGAAAAAAAGACATGATGATGATGATGATATGCAGCGAGGGTCCATAAAGTTGTTTGGATCGTGTTGGGATGAAGTTACTCAATTATGTTGTGACATGAAATATCGCCATATCCTGCACGGTCTTGTTTTGCACACTTTGCATTGTGGGCAGAAGAGGTCAACCGTCACGTTATCTATCTATGTCCAAGTCTGCCTTCTTGGTGATGTTGGTCAGGGGATGGGTTGCGTTATGGAGTTTTTTTTAAAAACAACTTTCAGACGTACATTGCACGCCGTTACAGAGATGGAGCTTTATTCCATTACCAAATAGACACATGATGCAAGAAACACTTAAATGCACACCCATACCTGCTAAATATAGCGACCGTGTGGCTAAATTGTCAACACAGACCTCTTCTATGTGTGAAGTGTGTTATGAAACGGAACCTGTGATCGCAGGTGTTTTAAAGTGATGCAAATGTAATGAGTGTCAATAGAAGCGCTCAGTGATTAAGGGTGAAGACAAGTCCAAACAGCTACGACAAATCTGAAGTAAATTTGATGAAATTACTACAGCTTCTGCTCAGACATCAACAAGTAGCAAGCAGCTGTTTAACGCCTTTGGAAAAAAACCATCCACACGTCACTTGCTGATGCTGCGAACACCAAGGTAGGTCGAATTGCAAGTTGCATAAAGCACTTAATTAATGTAACCACAAATCTCCTCACGTTTTAATGAGACACCCCTGCCTGTGCTTATAATTTCAATGGGGCTTTCACTTGACGTAAAGTGCATTTTAAGAATATTTTTACCCTCAATAACAAATTTAAAATGTAAAACAGTATAAAGCTACAGTTTTAACTGTAAGAAAAAGTACACATAACAAAACTACCCAGTTACAGCACTGCAAGTACTGCACTTTTAATTCAATCCCAGCTGTGTGTATTGCATGTATTAGACACAAAAATATACAGTTGTTACTGTACCAACCCCAGTATTTACTGCATAAGAGCTGCAATAGACAGTAAACAGTGAAACTGCACCCCCAGTGGAAGCAAGGAGACAATTATTTTCACAAACTGTTAAACAGCACCCCCTAGTGGACATAGAGGGTCGGTTTGCTACACGTGCATTGTTTTGAGGCCTATATTATATATAAAAACGTGAATGTGTGACCTCTTTTTGTGAGGGAATAAGCACATTTATAATGACTTTTTGTTTTTGCAAGGCTGATAATAAGCAACGAAACATGCAGCTGTTTTAAATGATAATGGAGGAAGTTAGGCAATGGAATATGAACGGGTGCATTGTTTCAACAAATAGTGATTGAATAAAGCGATAAAAAAACATTTACATAATATATGAGCCAATAATTTTTTTAAAAAAATTTAAAATCTATGATCCAATAATATTACTGCCGCTTCTGTTGGATGACATCTTCCGGGTCGACACAAAGTTAGCCTGCACACACACACACACACACACACACAAAAAAGAAGACACTGGAGCGCCTGCAAAGGTCAGTGCTTTTATCTGACGCTAACATACGTTGTTTTTGTCACTTTATGACGTGCATTAGTGTCGCAGTGCACCCGCTTTTGTGTGCCATTGCTATTGTTGATTCCACGCATGGCCTCCGTATGCTAAAACAGATGTGATTTATCGGCGGCTAGCATGCTATACTAGCTTCATGCTAGCTACTTCCCCCTCACCGGCGAGAGAGGACACATCATATAATAAACAAAGACAAAAACGATGGTGAAATATAAAAGCGGCTAACATAAACATAACACAACAGGAACTTTTTTTCTTTTCTTGTTAAAACATCTTATGCACTTAATACTCCTTTGGAAACCATTGAATGAAACAAAAAAGTAACGGAGGCGTTAATGCTTAAATCTCCTGGGCAGTAAATTAAATCGATGTTCTTTGGGATTGAAAACCGGATAGATTGAGCACGTTTTGCCAAGCATTTAAATTGCTCGTGAATGAATGGACGTGTTGATGACGTGGTCAGTTGTTTGATACCGACTTCTGGAAATGCATTTGAACGCAGCACTCTTGATACCAGCTGTGTCCTATTTTTCATTGATTTGCTGACGTATGGATCTGTTTATTGACTTGTAATCACGATGGCAACAAGGTCATCTTTTTGGCATGACAATCCTCTTATGCGGTGTGTAAATGTTGTATTGGGGGCCATTAATGATTTGTTTTTTTTAAATAGTGACGTGTCCAAGTCTCAGCAACATCCTGTTGATTGACTAAATGAACATAGTTAATACATTCACAATCAATCGATATTTCTATGCCTGCCAGACTGAAGCCAGTATTTTTTCCAAATATTTCTTCTTAAATAATCTTTGTAAATTATCTTCACGTAATTTTATGACTTTCTTTTCATAATATAACCGCCCCAACCTAATTTGCCAAATAAGTCAGCTTTATTTTGTTTTGTTTCTCTTTTTACGACTTCAAAAAAAACAAATACTATTTTTCCTTATGATATTACAAGCTTATTCTTGTAAAATTGTGATTTTGTTTTTCACGTTAGAATACAACATTTTTGTCTTAATATTTTGACTTTATTGTTAAATTAAAGCTGTTTTTTTTCCATTTCTACTGATTTTTTTATTTTTAATTTCCCAACTATTTCAACTTTCTTCTTGTAAATTTTCGTCTCATAATTATGACTTTATTCACATAATAATTTGACCTTACTCCCATAATATAACTTTTTCCCCAACTTAATACTACGACATTAAAAATAACATCAATAACATCTTTTTTTTCTGTAATATTTCAACTTTATGCTACTAAAATATTTTTCCTTTGTTATTCTCATACAATTGTAAACTTTTTCTTGTTGGATTTCAAATTTTTTCTCTTAATATTTTGACTTTATTGTAAAATGACTGCAGATTGTTTTCATTTTTGCTGGTTTTTTTTGTTTTTTTTTTTCAAGTTTTCTTGTTAAGTTATATTTTTAGAATGTTCTGCGGGCCGCACCTTGGACACCACTGTTGCCAGGTGCGTGCGTATTAAAGTACAAATAAGGTTCCATTATGCACCTGCTCTGGGACGAAATGTATGACTTTGTGCGATGTTTCATTCATCGTTCTGCCATTCATGAACCGCCAGGGTGCCCCTGTTGTCTCGTTCCCCAGGAGGAGTGCCGTCTGACCTGCTGAGCTCCTGCTGCGTGTGTGTGGGTGCACCATGGCCAACCTCCTACGCGTCCTCGCGGCCAGCTGCTCTGCCCCTGTCTTCGGCGGGGCGTCCTGTTTGAAACTGCAGAGTGGACCCGCTATCAAAACGACGTGTGTGCGCTTTTTCAGGACCCATCAAGCCCTCGGAAGATGCGCCAGTCCAGGTAGAGCAAAGCTTGTCTGCTTTATGGTTATCCTGTCCTCCATCATGTGATTTCTTAATATTTTCATAACTAACGACTGATGGCAACACGGGACCAGCAGCACCGATATCCTGCCTGTCTGCCATATATGCTGTATAGTCACATTTGCTCAGCCTGACTTTGTCATTAACCACCTGTCCTGTGCATCAAGCGTTGCCAGGTGTGCCTCAAAACATCATGTCAGCTCTACATCTTTACATGACGGACTTTTCGTTTTGAAAATGTGACGTTTTGAAAAGAAAGAAAAGCAAGACAAATTGGGGTGCTATGCTGCAATCAAACTATGGAGTAGTGTCGTTATTGAAGACTGTGCATGATATGCTGCTGGCTGCTGTTGCTTGTTGAGCTTGAAAGAAAGAACAAAGAAGAACTTGGCACAGATCCTTGGACAAAAAGGAGTGCTTTGCTGCAGTCGTGTGATCAAACTGTGGGGTAGCTTCTTTAACCATGACAAGCTATGATATGCTGAAGAAAAAAGAAGGCAATTGATGCAAAAGTTGCACAAGTCTGTACAAATAGTGATTGCAGCATAGCACTCCTATCAAACCACGGAGTGGCTTCTTTATTCAAGACAGTGCAGTATATGGTGCTGGCTGCTGTTGCTTGTTGAGCTCAAAAGAAAGCACAAAGAAGAAATTGGCACAAATCTTTGGACAAAAAGGGGCGCTATGCTAGTATCATGGGATCAAATTATGGAGTAGCTTCTTTAGTCAAGACAGTGCAAGATATGCTGAAGGATATATTTGATCCAAATATAGGTGCTGTGCTGGCATCGTGATCTAACTGTGGATGGCTTTGTCAGTCAAGACAGTGCATGATATGCCGCTTGCCGCTTTGTCTTTCTCAACTCAAGAGAAAACGAAAAGGAGACGCTAGGCACAAAATTTTCTGAAATCTGCAAATAGATGTGCCGTGCTGCCATCACGTGATCAACCTGTGGGGTGGCTTCTTTATTCAAGACGGTGCATGATATGCTGCTAGGTGCTGTTGCTTGTTCAGCTCAAAAGAAAGCACAAAGAAGAAACTGGCACAAAAAGAGATGCTACGCTGGCATCACGTCATCAAACTATGGGTGAACCAAGACAATGCATGATGTGCTGTTTGCTGCTGTGCCCCAATGAACTCGGGAAGAAAGAAAAAGAAGACTGGATCCAAAATTTTTAAACATTTTTGGACAAATAGTAGTGCTACGCTGGCACCATAGTGTGAAGTAGCTTCTTTCGTCATGACAATGCATGGTATGCTGCTTGCTGCTATTCCTTGCTGGCCATTTTTGCTAGTCTGCATAATTCTAGTCTAGTAGTTGTAGTTTTTTTTTTTTTTTTTGCCCGCTCATTCTGTTTTGTACCTTGTTTTTGTCCCCCCCCCAACCGTTTTTCAACCTTGTGGGCCTCGAGCGTCACTCAATGAGCTACGCCTTGGATGTGTCACCAAATAGTGGTGATGTTTTTTTATTATTATTATTATTATTATTATTGTAATTTATTGTTTTTTTTGGTATATCAGCCAGTGCCAGTCGGTTGCCGGTTGAAGCGACGGGCAACGGTCGTCTATCCATGACGTCCAAGTGTCGTCTTACAGGCTGAGATACTGTGGCCTGGAGTGGGGCGTAGAAGTCCAGTCTCAGGGTTTCGTGTGGCTCTTGTCGTCTTTTCGCTATATCCCGATTGATTAATGAAGAAGTTGTTTGGTGCCCAGTGGCCACCAGGGGGCCTTAACGACTTGCACTCTGGAATTAAAGGTGTTGTTGCTTGGTTTACAGCCAAAACAATGCAAGTACTTGGAGAGAGAGCCGCCATTTTGTGTCTGTTTTGCAGTAGAAGACAGGTCAGCACTGCAGGAGGAAGGTCATCATGTGTTTATGTGCAGACAAGGAGACACTGGAATTTTCCATAGCAGTCAGCACCATGTGACTGAACCACACCAGCCCGTGATGAAATAGTCTTGGACATATTTGTTTTTTTAATCGGAAAACACACTTTCCCTTTCCCTTTCTTCTTCACCATCTTTCCCTTGTGTCCTCGCTTTCAACAATCTGCCCTGACGTGATCAAATGATGCTAATGATGGTCCAAGGCTGCGGGGTGTGTTGCTGCAAGACACAGAGCTCCTGTTTAGTCACACTTAAATGTTTCAGGTCATCAAACAAATGTAAATATTAGTCAATGACAACACAACTCAACACACAATGCAGTTTTTAAATGAAACTTTTTATTGTGAAGGGAGAAAGCTACATGGTCCTGTGTGGAAAAAATGATTGTCCCCTAAACCTAATAACTTGTTGGGCCCCCCTTAGCAGCAACAACTGCAATCAAGTGTTTGTGATAACTTGCAGTTCTTCGGATGTTGTTGGGAGGTCTTTTGTGACCTCTTGGATGAGTAGTTGCTTCGCTCCTGGGGTCATTTAGGTTGGCCGGCCACTCCTGAGAAGGTTCTGTTCTGTGTTTGGGCCATTTGTGGGTAATGGCTCCCACTGTGGTTTGTTGGAGTCCCAAAGCTTTAGAAATGGCTTTATAACCTTTTCCACACTGATAGATCTTCATCTCAGTTAAGTTATGTTTTAAAAGGGGGGGTATCACTTTTCACACAGGACCATGTAGGTTTGGATTTTTTTCTCCCTTAATAATAAAAAGTTTAATTTAAAAACAGCATTTTGTGTTGAGTTGTGTTGTCATTGACTAATATTTACATTTGTTTGATGATCTGAAACATTTAAGTGTGACAAACATGCAAAAAAAAAAAAAGAAATTAGGAAGTGGGCAACAACTTTTTCACACCCCTGTATGTTGTCACTAGATATGCTCCGTCTTGCTGTAGCACACGGGCTGGATGACAAGAGGGTTCACTCTGCTTGTGTCTGAGTGCATTGGTTGTATAGTCAAATTAAGGGAAAGAGCGAGCCTCATGTCAGCTGATAAACTTAATAGTAATATGGTCTAAAAAAAGGTCAAAATGATCCATTATCAACCAGCAAAATTTATTGTGACGTAACTTGTGCCTTCCTTCGGCGTGTGCGGGGGTCCGGCCTCCTCTGCCTTTTGAGTGCAGAGCGTTTCGTCGCAGTTGTGGGTTTTGTCGTGTGGAGGACTTGCGGCCGTGCAGCTTTGGGAGTCGCACAGTTTGCTTCTTCTGTTGTTTACAGTATTGGCGGTTAGCAAGTAGCTCACATGGTTAGCTAGTTTGCTAGCCATGACCGCAACAGGACACTCCACAAAGGAGAATGATTGACAATGGTCTACAGCCCATCAGGACACAGAAGACAATGGGCGGTGCAGGCAGAAGAGAGAGAAGACAGACAGACAGACAGACAGACAGACAGCGCCGCCTCGTGCTAAAGCACAGAACTTAACACTTAATGATACATAACACTTCATTTCCCACCATGCAATTCTTCTTAAAGGGCCAGGCTCGGCTTGTAACAGCGTTCGTACTCTGTAGGAAAAAAAAAATCTGCGAAACAGTGAGTCCCAAGAGGTGAAAATGATTTCTTTTTCAATATTTCAACTCTATGCTACTAAAATGGCACGCTCTATTTTCTCATAATATTACAAATGTATTCGTAAAATTACCACCTTTTTTCTTGTTAGAATACGCCTTTTTTTTCCCCCTCTAAATATTTTTTAGTTCTTTTTTTTTTCCCATTTCTACTGGGGTTTTCTTTTTAAATTTTTCAACTATTTCAACTTTCTTCTTGTAAATTTTCCTCTCATACGTATGACTTTATTCCCGTAATATTTACGTAACATAACTTTTTTTCAAAACCTAATTTTCCAAAATTTACAACTTTATTTGTTGTTTTCATATTATGATTAAATATCTTTTTTTCTTAAATATGCCAACTCTATGCTGCTAGAATAACATTTTTCCTCATATTATTGCAAATTTATTCTCATAAAGTTGTGACTTTTTAACTCATTAGAATATCACTTTTTTCTCTTAATATGTTGACTATATGCTCGTAAAATTACAGCTGTTTCTTTCCATTTCTGCTTTTATTCTTTACATTTTTCCAACTATTTCAACTTTCTTCTTGTAAATTTTCTTCTTATACATATGACTTTATTCCCGTAATATTTTGACTTTATTCTTGTAACATTATAACTTTTTTGCCATCCTAATTTTCCCAAAATTCCAACTTTATTTGTTGTTTTCATAATATTATGACTTTAAAAAATGTTTTTTTCTTAAATATTTCAACTCTGTGCTACTGACCTTTTCTCGTTAGATTACAGCTTTTGTCTTGTAATATTTTGACTTTATTCTTGTAAAATTACGGTACATTTTTCAATTTTTGCTGTTTTTTTGTGTGAAATTATATATTTAGAATGTGCCACGGGCCTCAAATGGCCGCCGGGCATACATAGCACTTTACAGTCTCTTGCAATTTGCATATTACACAATTTACACAAATAATTCCAGACTATGGGCGTACAAAGCTAGCAAGCTTGGTGCAGCACGACACATTAATTTAATGATGTCTCACTTGTGCGCCGATATCAATATCGGGATAAAGACCAATCCCATATTTCATTGTTATGTCAGTGTTGTCACATCTGCAGTATTCATAGTAAACCTGATATTTAAGAATTATTTTCAGAGGATGAAAAAGCTGCAATCTCCTCCCTTCCTCAGGGGTTCCCTACAAGCAACTCACAGTCGGCGTCCCGAAAGAGATCTTCCAGAACGAGCGGCGCGTGGCGCTGTCTCCCGCCGGCGTCCAGGCGCTCATCAAACAGGGCTTCAACGTGGTGGTGGAGTCCGGCGCCGGGGAGTTTTCCAAGTTTCCGGACGAGCAGTACACCCAGGCGGGAGCTGCCATCAAAGACATCAAAGACGTCCTGGCGTCCGATGTGGTGATCAAGGTAGGTACACTTGCAGTGGATGTGTGGGCATACAGTACATGCTAGGTCCTTATCTGAAGGAATAAATAAGCTGGACTCGGCTGGCCTGTGAAATGGTGGCGATAGAAGGTGGAATTACACACACACACACACACACACACACACACACACACATATATATATATATATATAGACCCTTTCCAAAATATTAGAATGTCATGGAAAAGTTGTTTAATTTCCATAATTCCATTCAAAAAGTTAAACTTTCATAGATTATAGATTCAGGGCCCACAATTTAAACGATTTCAAGTGTTTGTTTATTTTTACGTAATTTGGGCTTCCAGCTCATAAAACCCACAAAAACAGGAATTCAAAAAATTAGAATACTGTGAAGAAATCACCATTTACTTCTCAGTTTTTGCAGGAAAAAAAAGAAAGAAATTAGGATCACATCAAATCAATCAAAATATGGTACTTTCAAAACGATATGTCAATCTTCAGTACTTGGTTGGGAATCCCTTTGCCTTAATCACTGCCTCGATGCCACGTGGCATTGAAGCAATCAGCCTGTGGCATTGCCTGGGAGTTATGGAAGCCCAGATTTCCTTGATGCTTGCTGTCAGCTCTTCTTTGTTGTTGGGTCTGGTGCCCCTCATTTTCCTCTTGAGAATACCCCATAGATTCTCAATGGGGTTTAGGTCCGGTGATTTGGCTGGCCACTCAAGCACTGTGATGGCATGGGCATCAAACCAGGTTTTGGTGCTTCTGGCGGTATGGGCAGGGGCCAGGTCCTGCTGGAAGATGAAATCTGCATCTCCATACAGATCCTCAGCAGAAGGAATCATGAAGTCCTCTAAAACATTCTGGTAGACTGTTGCGGTGACTTTGGATTTAAGAAAGCAGAGTTTACCAACACCTGCACCGGACATTGCACCCCAAATCATGACGGACTGTATGCTTCTGAATGCTTACGTGCAATTGTTGCAGCGGGCATCCCTCATGACTGAGGGCCCTGGTCTGTGTGGTACCAGCTGGGTTCTTCAACAGGACAACGCTGCAGTTCACAAGGCTCGCTTGACCAAGGACTTCTTCAGGGAGAATAACATCACTCTTTTGGACCATCCTGCATGTTCCCCTCATTTAAATCCCATAGAGAACATTTGTGGATGGATGGCAAGGGAAGTTTATAAAAATGGCCATCAGTTCCAGACAGTTGATGCCCTTGGTGAAGCCATCTTCACCACTTGGAGCAATGTTCCCACTAGCCTCCTGGAAACACTCGCATCAAGCATGCCTAAAGCCATTTTTGAAGTGATTAACAAGAACGGTGGAGCTCCTCATTACTGAGTCCTACTGAGCTTTTTATTTTTTGAGTGATGGTCTTAAACTTTAGATCAGCTGATAAATGGCCTATTTCAGTTTGTTGTTTTCAATAAATTTATTTTTTACAAGTGCTTTTTGTCTCACTCCCCCTTCTTGTTTTTGCATATTGTAGCTCTACTTAAACCTCATTAAGATCCAAATGTGTAAAATGCAAATTCTAACAATTTTTCAAGTGGTCTTAAGATTTTGATCAGGAGTGTATGTTAAAGAAACGGACTCCTCTAACACTCAGAAATACGCAGTGTGTTTGAACAGTACATGAGCACACAGCACAGTGCTTGAAAGGAGGAAGGAAGGAGACAGACAGAATTGTTCATTGCTCTGTGTGCGTTTTATGACCAAATAAACCGCCTATAGATGCAATCTGTCTACAGCAGGCGTGTCCAAAATGCGGCCCGGGGGCCATTTAAGGCCCGCGGTGGTTTTATTGGCCCTCAACTAGGCCTGTAACGATAATTGATAAATTGATAAT
Source organism: Dunckerocampus dactyliophorus (assembly GCF_027744805.1). NCBI lineage: Eukaryota > Metazoa > Chordata > Actinopteri > Syngnathiformes > Syngnathidae > Dunckerocampus > Dunckerocampus dactyliophorus. Next base: position 2,478,430 of record NC_072835.1, on the reverse strand, counting down.
TATGCAGGCCCCGATAAATTGACATGTGCATGTATGCGTGTTTCATGCATGTCTCTCTAAACCACACAGACTGGATGACAAGAGGGTTCACTCTGCATCTGTCTATGTGCATTGGTTCTATAGTGGAATGAACGGAGGGAGTGAACGCTCATCTCATTCAGCCTCTTTGTGCAGATAGGGCTACTAGTGAGTGGATACAGAGTGCTAGCAGTTAGCCTCGTGTGCCAGCATACGCTAACATGATTGAAGGCACAGGAGTGATGGTTACTGAGGCGAATGCCACAGCCGACAGCCCCAGTGTGAGAATATTTCGGTTTTAAACAGAATGAACACAGAGGAACCGATATGTCGCATTTGTTCTAAAGTAGTGACGAGTAACAAGGGGAACGGGACCAACTTGTATGCACACCTGAAACACAACCATCCTGTTCAGTTTTCCCAACCGGGGGAAAAAAAATACCACTGGAGGTGCAGCAGAGCCTTCGTCCCGACAGCCAACATTTACTGAGGCGTTTGGTCGGCAATATAAACAAAATAGTGCAAAATGGTGCGCGCTCACAGGCAGTGTTGCTTATTACATTGCAAAATAAGTGCAACCATTTAATACGGCTATATGACATCCATTTTATGCCATATAATAAATGAAAAAAAAATGTCCTAAAAAATGTTGTCTAATATTGATTGAGGACAATTAGTAGCACAATTATTGACCGGCAACATTTTTATCGCGACAGGCCTACCCCGAGCACTTAAAAAAAATATATCGTTTAACAAGAAAAATCTGCAGTGATTTTACATGAATAAAGTCAAAATATTAACAGCAAAAAGTTGTAATAAAGTTGTAATGAGAAATAGTCATCATTTTACAAAAATATGAAAGCAAAATATGAGGAAATATGTTATTTTAGTAGCATAACGTTGAAATATTACACATGCTTTTTTTTATAAGAAATTACTAATGATTAAAAGTATTAAAAACAAACAAAGCAACAAATAAGGTTTCGATTTTTGGTAAAGTAGGTTGCGGGAAAAGCTATAATGTTAGGAGTATAGAGTCAAAATATTTTGTGAATAACGTCACAATTGCGAGTAGGGAATTTACAAGAAGAAATTTGAAATAGTTGGAAAAAAAAAAACAGCAGATGTGGGAAAAACAGCTGTAATTTTACAAGAATAAAATCAAAATATAAAGAGAAAAAAAGTCATATTCTAATGAGGGAAAAAAGTCACAATTTTATGAGGATGAGGTCATCATATTATGATAACAAATAATAACTTTAGTAGAAGAGAGTAAACATATTAAACTTTTTTAAAAATTTTAACATGAGATACCAACAAAACAAAATAAAAACTGTAATTTTTGGAAAATTGGTTGGGGAAGAAGTTATAATATTATGGGAATAAAGTCATAATATTATGAGAATAATGTAAGAATATGTAAAGAAATTGAACTATATGGAAAATTAAAGAAAAAAACAAAAAATATCAGACTAAAGCCAAAATATTATGAGAAGAAAATTTACAAGACCTTGAAATATTTACAACATTTCAATAAACAGCAGCAAAAATGGGAAAACAAGAGCAAAGAGTGATGTTGATATGATTAATATACTTTTTCACCTATATGACAAAGCTGAGATGAAATCAATATAACTTGTTAGCATATGTACATGTGCTGTGTGTTGCTTTACAAAATATCAAAGATGCATCCTTTCATTCGTCACGATGTGGCCTCACTGGAGGAGAGATATTTGTACACTGCTTTGAGCTTCTGAGGATTTAGGTGTGTCGACTGATTTTTTTTTTAATTTTTTTTTTCTGATTTAAAAAAAAAAGGAAATTAAACAAACAAATATTTGATAAATATTGATATAATTTGTTATTTCCAATAATATAGCAGGTTTTCTAAGTGTTCATTGTATGCAGAGCTATCATATGCTGTGATAACATGTTGTTGTGGTACATTTATGGTGTCTTTTTTTCCAGGTCCGCGCTCCCGTTTTCAACCCGGCTTTGGGCGTCCACGAGGTGGAGGTGATGAAGGACGCGGCCACCTTGATCAGCTTCATCTACCCCGCCCAGAACCCCGAGCTGATGGACATGCTGTCCCAGAAGAAAGCCACCGTCCTGGCCATGGACCAGGTGCCTCGAGTCACCATTGCCCAGGGCTACGACGCCCTGAGCTCCATGGCGAACATCGCAGGGTGGGGCGCATGATACCTTTAAGGGCGGACGGTGATGCTTCATGGCCAAAATCGCTGAATTTCCTCTTTGTGTCTTCAGGTACAAGGCCGTCGTGCTAGCAGCCAACAGCTTTGGCCGCTTTTTCACAGGACAGATCACTGCAGCCGGGAAGGTGCCACCCGCCAAGGTGCGTGTATTGTGTGGGTTTTTTTTTTTGCATTGCTTGGAAGATACCACAGCGCTGTTATCTCGCACGTGATTAGGTGCTCATCATTGGAGGGGGAGTGGCGGGATTAGCAGCAGCCGGCACCGCCCGAGCCATGGGCGCCATCGTCCGAGGCTTTGACACCAGGTTGGTTTTTCCACGTCAAAATTTAACAAAAGGCGATGACTGCTTACCCTTCTCTTGCTCTCTCTGTCAGGGCTGCGGCCTTGGAACAGTTCAAGTCTTTGGGCGCAGAGCCTCTGGAGGTGGACATCAAGGAGTCAGGAGAGGGCCAAGGAGGCTACGCCAAAGTCATGTCCAAGGAGTTCATCGAGGCCGAGATGAAGCTGTTTGCCAAGCAGTGTCAGGACGTGGACATTGTCATCAGCACCGCACTCATTCCCGGTATGCCCTAGGGGCCCCCCCTGATCTGAACCAGAGGGGTGCTTTGCTATTGGACTTCTGTGCCCGTCACATATTGTCGATAACAAACACTATGTTCAAGCATAAGGGTGTCCACATGTGCACTTGGCACCAGGACACCCTAGGCCGCACTTTGACCTTGTGGTCATATCATCGGACTTTCGGCCATATGTTTTGGGCGCTCGGGTGAAGAGAGGGGCGGAGCTGTCAACCAATCACCACCTGGTGGTAAGTTGGCTCCGATGGTGGGGGAGGATTCCAATCAGACCTGGCGGGCCCAAACGTATTGTGAGGGTCTGCTGGGAACGACTGGCACAGTCTCCTGTCGGGAGAGCTTCGACCATGTTCCAGGGAGGTGGCGGACACTGAGTCTGAATGGGCCATGTTCCGTGCCTCCATTGTCGAGGCTGCTGATCGGAGCTGTGGCCGTAAGGTGGTCGGTGCCTGTCGTGGCGGTAATCCCAGAACCCGTTGGTGGACACCAGTGGTAAGCTGAAAAAGGAGTCCTATCGGGTCTTTTTGGCTCATGGGACTCTGTAAGCAGCTGACAGGTATCAGCAGGCCAAGCAGTCTGTGGCTCTGGCAATCACTGAGGCAAAAACTCAGACATGGGAGGAGTTGGGAGAAGCCATGGAGAGCGACTTCCGGGCGGCTTCGAAGAGATTGTAGACCACCATCTGGCGTCTCAGGAGGGGGAAGCAGTGCACAGTCAACACCGTCTATGGTGGGGATGGTGTGCTGCTGACCTCGACTCGGGATGTTGTGGATCGGTGGAAAGAATACTTCCAAGACCTCCTCAATCCCACCGACACGTCTTCCTATGAGGAAGTAGAGCCTGGGGACTCCACGGTGGGCTCTCCTATCTCTGAGGCTGAGGTTGTCAAAAAGCTCCTCGGTGGCAGGGCCCCGGGGGTGGATGAGATCCGCCCAGAGTTCCTTAAGGCCCTGGATTCTGTAAGCGTGTCTTGGTTGACACGACTCTGCAGCATCGTGTGGACGGGGGCAGAAAATCTATTTGCAACCTTCTAAATGATTTTTTACATTATTACAGCCCTCTAGACAGGAAACAACCCTATAGTCACCTTTACACTCCTGTTACCCAATATACTGTAGTAGACATACTGTAATGAGACAAAATAAGACATAAAACCTGTTTATGGCCTTCTAAATATACTTTTTTAGCATTATTAGAGCTGAGAAATAGTACGAAAAAGAATCATACTTTGCGGAAATTCACCTACCATCGTGGAGTCTTGACAATTAACTGTGATAAACGAGGGATCACTCATCGGAACGCCAAAACACAACTGGAAAGCAAACAGGCTGCAGCACAAATGCTCAGTGAATCGCACCCAAGCCCAGCAGGGGTACGAACGTCCTACTGTGACTGCGCCCTCAGACTTAGGAGACATTTCGGGTTCCTCGCGCAGACCAAGGGAAACCCCTGAGGGAGCACTCTCCGGTACTCCCTCTAGAGACTCCAAAAAGGGTGGGTACACTAAGTCCCCAACTTATGAACATCCGACATGCGAACTTTCGGAGATACGAACACAAGCCGACTGGTCTATTTTTTCATGTATTTTGCCTTGTATTACTGAAACTCCATATTTATACTGCTACATGCTTGACCAGTAGAGGGCACTGTGACACTGCTAATGGGACCAACAGGTCGAGAACAGGAAGAGGAGAGAGAAAGCTAAATTGTAGCTGTATGATACAACCCCGACAGAGCGTGTGATTAAAGTTTATGAAGAGTTAATAGGCCTGCTTAATTCTACACCACCCACAGAACACTACCTCTTTTAGAAGAGTCTAAGGACGACGACCATTTGTCCTTTTTTTCAATAACTCCTCCTCCTCCTCCCCCACGACCACGCATGCTGGACCACTCCTCTTCAAAGGTAAATAACATTTATCATTACGTATTATTATATCACTTTTATTATTAATGTTTTTTTTCATTAATTATCCTGGTTTAATATTACTACTACATCCAAACTCATATTTACATACATACACATATACTGTATATGTATACACGTACATGTACCTATATCATTGGTAATATAAAATTTTTTTCGAGAACAATTTGACTTAAGAACGGTCGTCTGGAACCAATTGTGTTCGTTGGTTGTCAACTGTTGGTTGACAACAGTCAGGACCCGTCCCCCGACCTGAAGGGAAACTACCCCCTCGTTGACCGGGTTAAACTCCAACATATAGGCCACAAGCCGGGGCGCAACAAGAATTGCCACCCCTGCTCGTCACCTCTCACTGCTGGCAGCGCCAGAGTGGAACAAAGTCCATCCCCTCTGTCCGACTATGTGTAGCCGGAACTTCTCAACCACGTGCAGCAGCTCAGGCTACTCCCCTACCACAGAGGTGACATTCCATGTCCCAAGAGCTAGCTTCTGTAGTCGAGGATCGGACCGCCAAGGTCCCCCGCCTTCGGCTGCCACCCAGCTCACTCTGCACCCTACCCCTTTTGCCCCTTCCATGAGTGGTGAGCTCATTGGAAGGGGGACCCATGTTGCCTCTTCGGGCTGTGCCAGGCCCCATGGGTGTAGGCCCGGCCTCGCCTTCGTGCCCCTCCTCCAGGCCTGGTTCCAGAGGGGGGCCCCAGTGACTCACGTCCGGGCAAGGGAAAATGTGGTCCAAAGTTTTTTGTTTTTTTTTTTCATCATAGAGGTCTATTGAGCCACTCTTTGTCTGGTCCCTTACCTAGGACCAGTTTGCCGTGGGTGACCCTACCAGGGACATAAAAACCCCTGACAAATTAGCTCCTAGCATCATCGCGACACGTAAACTCCTCCACAACGATGAGGTGGTAGCTCAGGCGCTAAAGTGACTATAGGGTTGTTATTTCATGTTTAGAGGGCTCTAACAATGTTAATTGTATTTAGAAGGTTGGAAACAGGTTTTCTGTACTTTATGTGTCATATTTTGTCTTATGTCTACTATAATGGGTTATAAGAGTGCAGAGGTGACTATAGGGGTGTTATTTCATGTCTAGAGGGCTCTCGTAATGTTAAAAGTTGTATTTTTGAAGGTTGTAAACAGGTTTTCTATGCTGTAACTATTCCATTTCTAAATACGGAATCCTACTTTGCGATGTTCACGATACGACGATCACAAATACTTAGCCAGCTTTGCTTTTACGTGTTAGGTAAGAAGGCCCCCATCCTCATCACCAAGCCCATGGTGGAGAGCATGAAGGACGGGTCAGTGGTGGTGGACCTGGCTGCCGAGGCAGGAGGAAACATCGAGACCACAGTACCCGGAGAGCTCTCTGTGCACAAGGTAATAGCAACAAAAATAATACATGAACGGATTCAGGATAAATGATATGACAAACTGTGCTTGTCAGTCAAGGAGTGGGGGTGTGTAAGACCATATACTGTAGATGCATCCACACATTACTCACCTGGTGGATTACCTCTGTTTAGTCCCATTACTATTTCTTTATTTTTTTGCAGGGTGTGACCCACATCGGCTACACGGACCTGCCCAGCCGCCTGCCCACCCAGTCCAGCACGCTGTACTCCAACAACATCACCAAGCTGGTGCGGGCCATCAGTCCCGACAAGGACAACTTTTACCTCGACGTGAAGGAGGTGTTTGACTACGGAACCATGGATCATGTCGTCAGGGGCTCTGTTGTCATGCAGGTACCAGATATGCTGAAGCAGGCCTGCTGTCTGACCTGCAGTTTCTTCTTATGGCCACCAGGTGGCACCCATGCACCAATTTACACTTTCTTGTAAGCCGTTTTCAAGCTTACTTTAATAGATGGCCAAACCTCTTCTATATACAATATACACATTATACACGTAACAAAAATAACAATAACAAATAATAAACTATGATAACAATAATGATAACTCATTAAATTTTAAAGTCGTACAATTCCACTTACATAAGGAAGAAAACTTACATTTGGTCTATTTAATAGTTAAAATAAATTCATACAATGGATCCCTTAGTTGTAAATACTCATACTCACTATCGTCCAATCGAAATGCAATTCTCTCTAATGATATCATCTCCATGGGGTGTGCACACCAGTCATGATAAGTTGGACGATCAGCATCTATCCATTTTTGTATATTATTGTTTTTTTTATGATACATATTAACAAAGATGCATACTTATTCTTTGGTGATACATTGCTAAATTGATGCAGATCGCCAAGAATTCCGGTTTGTGGTGTCACTGGTGTCTACATTTAAGAATGAGATTGCTTCTCTGTCTTCTGTTATTTTAGACCATAATTCTTCTGCTCTCTGCCACTGCCACAATAGATGCGTGAGGGTTCCCTCAGCTGCCTGCCACTTTATGCATGACTTTATCTGCTGGGCCTATTTGAAACAAATGAGAAGGTGTGAAATACAATCTATTTAAAATGTCAAATTGATGCAGCCTTACTTTTAACGCATTTAAAGGGCTGCTTGGCATATATTATTTTCTAAAATATCTAAATCAGTAATCCTTTTCTTAATACATATGTTATTTGCATTCCTAGTGTGATGGTCATTTATTATTCCATAGAATCTTTTAACTATTTCTGAAATACTTTAAAAAGTATATCCTCTACTTCACGTTTGTTACAAGTCATACTTTCAAGGGATATACTTTTTTTAACTACATGTTTTTAGTGAATTGTAATTTAAAACTGGACTTTTAGGTATATTTCTGGATATTCATCGAGTAATTCACTAAATGATTTAAAAGATTGATGTGATGAAGTCTAGTAATGCCTCTATCTTTCCATGTATTCCATTTGACTACCTTTTTATTGATTCAAATGTTGGGGTTCTACCAGAGAGGTTATACTGATATATGTTTACAGAGTAGCGGGATTCATTCCAAGTATCGTGGAGACATCATTTTAAAATATTAAAAGTACCTTCGATTGGACTGTTTTAATGTATCAGGTCAATTTTTCGTATCATATAAACTCTGTACATTGATGTCCAGGTTCATTAACGTTTTCCTTTCTATATGAATCCAGTCTTTATGTAGAGTGGAGTGGAATAATGGGCTTGCTTGTTCACAGCCGAAGGAGATACGTAATAATACGTAACAATGTCAAAGTTTGGTCATTGTAATCCTCCTTTATCTTGTGAACTAGACAATCTTAAGAACATCTAGCCTTTTTTGCACGCCTTATAAATGTGAGATTATTGTATGTAATTCTTTAAACCAACTTTTATTATAACAGGCGTCGTTTTTAATGTATACTTACCTGCTGGAAGTATACCCACTTTCATTCTATTCACTCGACCCCAGAGAGCGTTCCAATGTAGATTGTATCCTGTCCTTTAAATCTTTAAGATTTATATCTCTGCTAGAGTACAAATTTGGTGTAATGTACATTCCTAAATTTGTTATTTCTGTCCTTTTTAAAATTCTGAACCAATGATTTATTACAATGCTTGTTTAATGGTAACATTTCACATTTTCCCCAATGAATCTTATATCCTGACAGACGACCATATTCCTTATTACCTTATTAACCTTATTGATAAAGTGAAGAGAGGAGTACACATGAGACGGGTATAAAAATTATGTCATCACAATATAACGATAATTGATTGAGAGCCAATTTGTATACCATAAACATGATTATCACTTCTATTCATTTTTGCAGCTAAGGGCTCAATAGTCAAATTAAATAATAATCCAGACATAGGACAACCCTGTTTTGGTCGTCGCTTTAAAATAAATGGTTCTGAAATCAAATGATTGGTTTTAACTGACGCCGAAGGCTTTGTATAAAGCATCTTAATCCATTTAATAACATTAGCTCCAAATTAGCTGACAGTTTTTTGATGATATGATGTAAAATAAGATGTAAGTAGTCCCTATCATGGGCAGGTGTACCTAATGCTGTGGCCAGTGAGTGTAAGTTACAGTATAGACCAGGGGTGTCCAAAGTGCGGCCTGGGGGCCATTTTCAGCCCACAGCTGTTTTGTTTTTTTATTGTATTATGACAAGAAAAAAACGAAAAGAAATAAAAAAAAAAAGAAAAATAACATCTTAAAGAATAAACTACCGTAAAGCACCGTGTATAAACCGCCCTTTTTTTCCACTGGTAAGAAGCAAAAAATCGGGGTGCGGTTTATACACGGTGACAGGTCTGTGACCAGATGCAGAAATTGACGAGAAGCCCATTTTTAGAATAGCCGTCTGTGGGTCAGACAGTTGCTTTGACTTTAGCGCCCTCTGCTGTACAGTTGCTGAAAATGCTTGTGTGTGCAACTAACTTATCTGACGGCTGTCTGTATTTTCACACAGTGAAACGATCTCTATATACACTGAAGCTAACCTAAGCTTCCAATGTCAAATACAATACAACATTGGAGTTTATTAAAATTCACACTGAAGCAATGCAATCAAATAATAATAGAGAAAAAGAGATTTTTTATTATTATTATTAATTTGTGCTTAGCCATAATATTAAAGATCTAGATGCCAAATTTCAGATTTCTCCTTTCTTCTTCTTTTTGAAATTGCTTAGTACCTTTACACATGTTGATTTGAGATGAAAGAGTTGGCAAGCATTTATGAACTAAAAATTTTTTTTTCCGGCCGCCATGAGCCTGAAAATGGGGGTGCGCTTAATACACGGGTGCGGTTTATACACGGTGCTTTACGGTATGTAGTATCATGAAAAAAAATGTCATTTTTGCCGAATAGAGTTGAAATATTAAAGGAAAAAGATGTTATTTTAATAAGAGAAAATAGTCTTCATTGAAAAATGTCATTTTAGTTCAACTATTAAAGAAAAAAAATATTTTTGAGGTCATAATATTATGAGAAACAAATAAAAAACAAAAGATGTAATTTTTGGAAAGTTAGGTTGTGGAAAAAGTTACAATATTATGAGAATAAATTTGTAATATTTAGAGAAGAAATTTTATGAAGATTATTTAAGAAGAAAGTCGTAAAAGTTTGGAAAATTTTATTTAAAAATTTTTAAAAAATGCAGAAATGAAAAAAAATCGGTAACTTTACTAAAATAATGTAAAATTAATAATAGAAAAACTTTTATTATGACTATTATGACAAGAAAAAAAACAAAGAAAATCAAATGGAATTTAAAAAAAAGAAAGAATAAAGTATAAACTATGTAATGTTCTGAGGAAAAATAGTCATTTTAGTAGCTTTGAGTTGAAATATTAAAGAAAAAATATTATTTTTAAAAGCTGAAATATGAGAAACGAAAAAGTTGTAATGTAAAAGTTATAATTTTATGGGAATAAAGTCAAAATATTATGAGAAAAAAAATGATTAAGAAGAAAGTTGAACTAGTTTGGAACAAGACTCAGCAGAAATGGAAAAAACTGCTGTAATTTAATGAGAATAAAGTCAAAATATTAAGTGAAAAAAAGTCAGAACAAACCAAAACAAAAAAAAGGTTGGGGAAAAAGTTATATTGTGGGAATAAAGCCATAATATTATGGAAAGAAAGTGTATAAAGATTATTTAAGAGTAAAGTTGAACTTTTTTTTTCAAATTCAAATTCTTTATTTTTAAAAAGGGACAGCGTACATTAATCAACATTTCATCAGAAAGTAAATGTACCCGAGTTAGCTGAAAGGCTAATTTTCATCGGCAGTCCCTTTGCCAGATGGTAATAGACCCAACAAAACAAAACAACAAAAAAGACACCATACACAACAGACATAGACAGAAAAACAGTCAGCATTACATTTCCCCACAGTACAAATTATATAATAAAATTAATAAAACCAAAATGAAAAATTATAATACAAACACCGCCAAGCCAGCCATATTGGCTACCTTACCATTTACATTTAATTTGTTCTCTACCTGACACTGGTAGAATAATGGATAGTACCAGTGATACTGCTAGTGCACACATCTTTGCCATTCAACAAGCCAATTCTTAGCATTGAGTTTAAAAGAGTGATATGATGAAGATTCTCTGACTGATTGTGGTACTGTATTCCATTGATGGGATGCTCTAAATGAGAATACAGCCTGGCTAAATGTAGTTTTCCTGATTGGGATTGTGCAATCTTTTTTAGTGGCACCTCTGGTGGCTCTGGTAGCAGAGGACCGAAATGTTATGAAAGCGGATAGTGGAGGAGGAGCCAAACCGTGCAAGATCTTATATACCAAGCAGATGTTTTTGTATTTGATGAGATTTTCCCAGCTCAGCAATTTATACTTCTTCAAAATATGGCAATGGTGGTATCTGAAAGGTTTTTTATCCATTGTTTTAAGTGCTTGTTTATATAATGATGCGAGTAGTTTCATTACAGTGGAGTGTGCATTAGACCAACCTATCAGACAGTAGTGATGTGAGAGATAATCATAGAGAAGAAGTATATCTTGGCTGCTTCAATTGATAGAGAGTCTCTGATAAATCTAAAATTTGACAAACTAAACTTTACCTTATTGCAGACTTTCTTTATGTGATTTTTGAAGCTGAGATTCGAGTCAATGTGTAGTCCTAGATATTTAAATTCTGTAACAACCTGTAGCCTCTCACCAGAGACAGAAATGACCGGATTCATGTTTGAATTGTTCATCCTTGAAAAAAACATACAGACCGTTTTTGTAACATTTAACTGCAAACAACATTGATTTAGCCAGGATGTAATTCTCACCATTGCATCAGTTAGCTTAGTTTCAACCTCCCCTGCCGTCTTCCCATGACCTAGGATTACTGTGTCATCAGCGTACATTAAGATGTCACATGATTCACACACAAAAGGGAGATCATTAACATACATGCTGAATAGAAGTGGGCCTAGTACTGAGCCTTGCGGAACACCAGTTGATAACCCTAAGACATTGGAATTATGGTTATGATTTTTAACCAGCTGAAAGCGAGATGAGAGGTATGACTGTAACAAGTTAAGACAGTTTGTGGAGAGATTGAAATTCAGGAGTTTCTTTAATAATATAGTGATTAACAGTATCAAATGCTTTCCGCAGGTCTAGGAAGACAGCACCCACTGCCCCCCCTCCCCGGTCCATGGATGACTTGATTTTTTCAACAAAGTAGCAAGTGGCAGTTTCTGTAGAGTGGTTCGCTCTGAACCCAAATTGCTTTGGATGCAGTGCGAAAGTGCTATTGTTGAGGTGGTCAATGATTTGTTTGGCAACCAATTTTTCAAAAACTTTTGAGACAGTGGGTAATATGCTAATAGGCCGGTAATTTGAAGTGAGGAAAGGATCCCCTCCTTTAAAAACTGGAACAACGGCAGCAAATTTCCACGCTTCTGGAAATATCCCCTGACTTAGTGAAGCGTTAATAATGTGTGTTAATGGACCAGCTATTGACTCACTAACTTCTTTAAGTATGAATGTGTCCATCCCATACACATCCTTTGCTCTGGATGTCTTGAGAGATGTTATCACTTTTGTGACTTCAGTTCTTGACACAGGTTTAAAAACAAACCGTGGCTCATTTCTGTTTGGTACGACAGTACTAGTAGTACACTCATTATATTGAACTGGGAAACTCCGAGCTATGTCCGCAACCGACTCGATAAAGTAATGATTGAATGTCTCAGCCACATCAGTTGGGTTTTGCAGGATGGTACCATTAACTTTTAATTCAATTTCTTTCGTAAAAGTATGATTTTGACCAGTTAGTTTATTTATTTGAGTCCAGATGCTTTTCGAGTTGCCGTGGCAGTTTTCAATAATAGAAATAAAGAAATCTGCTTTAGCTTTTCTCATTTGTCTAATCACTTTGTTCCTCAGCATAGTAAATATCTGCCTGTCATGGCTCAGTTTAGTTTTTATGGCTACTTTTAAAGCGTTATCTCTGTCCTTCATGAGTTTGATGACATTGTCCGTCAGCCATGGGAGAGACTGCTTCTGGCTTTTGCGTTTAGTTCTAACTGTGAATTCCTTGATTTTGCTTTGTATGTTCTTTATAAAATTCTGACTAATTATTTCCACATCATTGTCTGAAAGTAGATTGTCCCAGTTCAGGTTTGTTATGGCTGTTTTGAAAGCTTCCTGTTTATTTCTTGGGATACCAATGAAGTCTTTACTGCCAGAAAGTGTAAAATTTCGCCTATTACTTAATTTCCTAGATATAAGTACCAAATTATGATCCGACAGCCCAGTTATCATATTATATGATTTTGTAATTCTTTCGGGCCTGTTGGTAAAAATCAGATCAATTTGAGTACTGGTAGAGGTTGTAATCCGTGTAGGACCCTTTACTACTTGGACCAAGTTAAAACTATCAGTTATCTGCTTCAGCTTTTTTCTTGAATTTTTATCTTCCCAGTTTAAGTTTAGATCACCCATTATAATGACCTCCTTTTTAAAATCACACTGGCGTAATATTTCCTTCAACTTATCGAAGAAGTTAATGTTAGAGGACGGTGGCCGATACACGACTATGAGAGTGAAAGACATCTGAGGTGCAAGAATCATGTTAAGGCCGATACATTCCAGATCATTCAGACTCTGGCATTCAATCTCACTGCACTGAATGGTGTCTCTCACATTGACCTACTTGGAAAATTGAAAAAAAGGGGGAAAACGAGCAAAGAGTGAAGTTGATACTAATAGTAGGCTTTTCCACCGCCATCACAAAGCTGAGATGCGCTTTTTTTCTTGAAATCTATATCACCTCTTAGCATACCCATCTACTAATTATAAAAGTGGCAAATTTGCATCCTTTCATTTTTCACCATGTGACTCTTGCCGGGAAAAGGTTTGGCCGCCCCCGGTGTAGTTAGTTTCGGGCTTCAGTGATGTTTTACGTCCAACATCTTCATCATTAGCAGCGATGGTGCTGGTGTATTAGCGTTATCTTACCTTCATCACATCATTGATCCTCATCATACTGTTGGGACGCTTTTGCTGTTTTAATCAAGTCTCTGGAAGCGTATTTTCATTTTTTGTCCCTCCAATGAACAAATGAAGGAGAGTAGAGTGTTTTATCTGTATTTCCTTACAGGATGTAAGTGCAGATATGACTCATTGTACCTACTAACCATTAGTTTGATGTTGACGTCTTTGTCTAATGTTACGGTCATGAGACATTGAGGGAAGCCAATATCTCCGTCAAGGTTTAATAAATGTCTTTTAGCAGTAATTGCTTTCATTTTCTACCCCCAAAAATGTCTTTTTTCCTCACTTTTCTGTTTATTTGCATTTCAGAATGGAAAGAACCTCTTCCCGGCTCCTCAGCCCAACAACCTGCCCGCTGCCGCCCCCCCCAAGCCCAAGTCTGTCAAGGACCTGGAGGCCGAGAAGACTTCCCAAGTCTCACCCTTCAGGGCCACGCTAACCTCCGCCAGCGTGTACACCGGAGGTCAGTCGGTGCGCCGCGTGCCCAATGTGGCGTTGGAAGCACGTTTGCTCGTCCCGTAACGTGCGTTCTGCTGTGTTGTAGCTGTCGATACGGATACAGTTCCGATACCAGAGTTCTGTTTGCTTTACTATACAACTGTGCCAAAAGAGCATCAGCAAATACAGCTTGGAGAATATCAGCAAACGCAGCTCTCGCCGCACAAGCGCTCGGCCTGGCGCCTTCCTGGCTTTCGTCGGACAACGCAGAACTCTTAATGTTGCACGTAACTACCGAGTCGCTACGTTATCATTATTGTTGCTGTCAGAAAACTCCTCTCTGCGGGCGAGTATGATATCGTAGCCACCCGCAAGATTTGTGTAGTTTTAAAAGTTTGTGATATCCAACTGTGACCCTGAACACGTCAAGTGCAGGTGTGTGTGTGTGTGTGTGTGTGTGTGTGTGTGTGTGTGTGTGTGTGTGTGCGTGTGTGTGTGTGTGTGTGTGTGTGTGTGTGTGTGTGTGTGTGCGCACAGTCTTCTAGCTACATTTGTGGTACTCTTTTAGCTATTTTTGCTGATATTCTTCTAGCTCCGTTTGCTCTCTTGGCTCCGTTTGCCGATACTCTTTCAGCTATGTTTGCTGATATTCTTCTAGCTATGTTTGCCGATACTGTTTTGGCTATGTGTGCTGATATTCTTCTAGCTATTTCGCTGATACTGTTTTGGCTACGTTTGCTGATATTCTAACTGCTTTTGCTGACAGTCTTCTAGCTAGGTTTGCTGATACTCTTGGCTACCATTGTTGATATTCTTCTGGCTCCATTTGCTGATACTGTCTTAGTTATGTCTGCTGATATTCTCCTAGCTACTTTCACTGATATTCTTTCGGCTGTTTTGCTGACACTTTTCTAGTTATGTCTGCTGATACTCTTCCAGCTACTTTGACTGATATCCGTTTGGCTACATTTGCTGATATTCCTCGAGCTAAGTCCACCGGCACTCTTTTGGCTGTGTTTAACGGTACTCTTCTAGCTAAACTCTTCTAGCTACCTTCTCTGATTTGCTGATACTTACTCAGCTATCTTTGCTGATATTCTTCTAGCTACATTCGCTGATATTGTTATGGCTAGGTTTGCTGATATTTTTCTAGCTTTGCTGATGCTGTTCTACCTAAATTGTTCTCGCTACGTTCACTGATACCCTTTTGGCTCTGTTTTGCTGACACTTTCTAGCTACATTTGCTGACACTCTCTGCTATGTTTTGCTGATACTCTTTTGGCTATGTTTGATGACAACATTAAAGCACAGACGTGGCTCATAGATGGGAACTCTCCATTTCCAGTGGTATCATAACGCGACACCTAATATTAACTAACCGTGTTGTGCTTTGGGTGTGAAGTTTGGCTAGTGGGGGCGGGGTGTGTGTGAAGGTCAGCTTTGGAAAGCCCCGGGGGCCTGCGACAAGGTGGAGGTTAATCACCAGCCCTGCCGGGTCAGCGCTGGAATGTGCACGGGAGGTGCGAGGTGTCACAGGCCCAAACGGGTCCCCCTCTTAGCGTCAGGAAGTGTGCGATATAAAAGCGCCGTCACGCTGAGTGTTTGTTTGAAGAGCCGCCGCCACTGGTTCCCGTGGTGCCACACAGGCCACGGTGTATGTGTGCGCCACATGCACTTAATTGCGGATCGCACGTTGTTGACTAGTACTTAACGCCAACCACTCACCCGGGCGCTGCTTACCCGCTCGTTAGCGTCGACGTGTAATTGACTTGTTTTGGGATAATAAACTGCCATGGAGGCTGGGGGGGGTTCCCATGCTGGCAGGAAATGAGGAAAACGTGAACGGTCACATGCCAACGTGGGACAATTACTCCGTGGAAAGCGCTACCGTGCCAAAGCGACTTCATACTTGGGTGGTGAGGGTGAGCCGGTGGCGCCAAATCTATCTGTGGCGGCACCACGGTGGGTCCTACAAAAATAATCTTGCACTTTTATTCTGAAGGGGATTTTAAAGTTGTAATTTTTTTGGAAAAAAAGTTGTAATATTATGGGAATAAAGTCAAAATATTATGGGAATAACTTTATATTACATTTACAAGACAAACGTTGAAATAGTTGGGGGAAAAAAAACAGCAGAAATGGAAAAATTATTATGGAAATAAATTGAAAATATTACGAGAAGAAAATTGATCTCGTGGAGAAAAAAAGGACAGCAGAAATAAAAAAAAAAAGCTGTAATTTTACAAGAAGAAAGTCAAAATATTAAAATATTTATTTTTTATTTTAACAAGAAAAAACATTTTTTTTTACCAGAATAAAGTCGTAATATTATGAGGAAAAATAATGTTACTTTAGTTGAAATGTTGAAGAATATATTTTTTAAGTTGGAATGTTATGACAAATAAAACAAACATTTATTGTCATTTTTGGGAAATTAGTTTCTGTAAAAAGTTCTATTATGGGAATAATGTTAAATTACAAGAAGAAAATTAATTACAAATAATTTATTAAAAATTATTACATTTAGTTGAAATATTTGGCAAATTTAAAAAAAAACGGCAGAAATGGAAAAAACAGCTGTAATTTTGTGAGAATAAAGTGAAAATATAAAGCGAAAAGTCATTCTAACGAGAAAAAAGTTGCAATTTTACAAGAATACATTTGTAATATTATAAGGGGGAAAAGTCATTTTAATAGAATATTATTGAAATATAAAGAAAAAAAATTACATTATGTTTTAAAAGTCATATTTTGAGAAATCAGCAAGACTAAATAAAGTTGCAATTTTTGGAAACAAATATGAATTAAAATATGAATATTACACCACTGTAGAGCAGTTTCAAGCCATTACAAACGGCCACTAGGTGGCAGAAGTGCACATGATGAGGCGAGCGCTCATCATGGCGCTGATGACGGTAAGGAAACAGGGAAGATAGCAAGGAGGAAGTGTGAGAGCGTGGAGGAAGTTACCATTGTAGGGAAACTGTAACGCGTGCGCACACACAACATTGGAAATGATTCACGGTGTTGTTTGTAAATAAAATGTTATGAATTGTCTTGTTGTGGTGTTTATGTTGCGGTACAGTTATTTACATGTTTGAGCTGTCACAAACGCAAAAAAAAAAAAAATGTGTCAAAAAGTGAAAGTTATGCTTGAATGTCTCTTTTCACAAAAAGCTGGTTTTCTCCCCTTTGTAGTTGGGAACTGATATTTTCCTGAAACTTACCTATGTTCTACTGCTCATTACTAAAGAATGGAAAAAGGTAGAAACAAACTTTTTTTTCCTGATGAAAGACGGGAGTCTACGGTTTCTTTTGGTAGCTTCCATGGTTCTGTAGCCATAGAACACAATATTCTGTGTGCCTTGGAAGATCAGTCAAAATGGGCGGGATTGAATGATATGAACACGTATATGAACGTGTACTGTGTGTAATAATGTAGTCTCCCTCCCTCGCAGGCATCGCCACGCTGTTGGCTTTGGGCCTGTCGGCTCCCAACGCCGCCTTCACGCAGATGGTCACCACCTTCGGGCTGGCGGGCATCGTGGGGTACCACACCGTGTGGGGCGTCACTCCCGCGCTGCACTCGCCGCTCATGTCGGTGACCAACGCCATCTCAGGTTAGTCGGGTGCGGCATGGATGTTGTTGTTGATGATGATGATGATGATGATGGATACACTTCATCTTGCTCTTGCAATGCATCAGCACTTGGGTGCCTTTTAAAGAAAAAAAAAAAGGAAGTTGTGGTCAGCTGCTGCTGCTTAACACAACGGGGTTAAGTAAGAGGTCGGGGGGGAGGGGGGTAGTGCATGTCCGTGTGTGTTCTCACCGCTTTGATCCCCCCCCCCCACAAGGAACCACGCTGAGGGTAGGAAGTAACACACCAGCGGTGATCTTTAGGGGTCAGGGTGGTCTTGTGCTCATTTCGACATCAGAGCGGGGCTGTGGAGCCTCGGCGGGAGCGAACACGGACACTTTTCACGTCCTTTTTAAAACTTAATTGGCAAACAGGCCTGTCTTGCTTTTATGTTTACACCTTGGCTGCTGTTAGCGTTAGCTTTATTCTTTGTCAAATCAGTCATTGAAAGTCTGCATAGCACAGGGTGGCACATTCTAAAAATATCATTCAACAAGAAAAACCCCAGTAGAAATGGAAAATCAGCAGTAATTTTCCAAGAATAAAATCAAAATATTAGAGAAAAATTATGAGGAATAATAACATTTGACCAACATAAGATTTAATTATTAACGAAAAAAATATGTTTTGTTTGGTAACACTTTACAATAAGGTACACAAAATTACAGTAGCCAATGAGGAAGGAACAAACCTACCTAACCGGAACACTAACCACTACTCATTATTATTATTGTTATTATTATTATTATTATTATTATTACTCATTGTTAGCGTTGCTAGCATGCTAACATTAGCGTAGGATCATTTTAGCCATTTTCTTAGGTAGACACTTATGCTTGGTACTAGAATGCTAATGTTAGCCTTTTTTGCAATTTTCATGAATATGACCTTAAGCAGACCCTTGGCGCTACCGTGCTAGGTGTTAGCATGCTAATTTAGCTATACTAACATTTTTAGCATTTTCAGCGTTAGGCACTTATGCAAACACTAAACATACACGCTGTTATGCTAGGTGATAGCATGCTAATGTTCAAGATTCAAGAGTTTTATTGTCATATGCGTAGTAAAACAGCAGTTATACTATGCAATGAAATTCTTATTCTGTTCATTCTCCCAAGAAAAGAAAGAAAACACAAGAATAAGAACATAAGAAACATTAATACCAATAAATTAAACAACAACAACAGAAGAGACAATACAGAAAAATAATACAAATAAATAAATAAATAAAGTGTTATGAGTGTGTGCATGGGGCGTGTGCGAGTGCTTCGTTGAGAAGCCTGATGGCCTGTGGGTAAAAGCTGTTTGCCAGCCTTGTGGTCCTGGACTTCAAACTCCTGTAGCGTCTGCCTGACGGTAGGAGTGTGAATAATGAGTGTTGTGGATGTGTGCTGTCCTTGATGAGGTTGTGTGTTCTTCGTAGGACTCTAGTTTTATAAATGTCTTGCAGTGAGGGGAGGGCTGCCCCAACAATGTTCTGTGAGGTCTTGATCACCCGCTGGAGTGCCTTCCTATCACGTGTTGTACAGTTATGACTATGCTGACTGTGTTAGCATAGTGGGCATTCTTTGTCATCAAACCCTTCCATTATATGTTTTCATGGTCAAGGAATCTAAATATGTAGGTAAAATAAATGTAGGACTAATAGTTATGGTGTAAATCTCAATATGGGGAGAACTATGGCACTTGGCAGAGGTCTGTGCTCTCCGAGTGCTGTTATCGTTTAATTATCGTCCTCCATGAAGTGGTGGGTGCATCCAGGAGGTGAGCTATTCCAGCTAGTGGAGGTCTCACAATGGGAATATAAAGTGTGTTGAAGATGATGACTGAGCTGGTGTTCTGTTGTTGTTTATGAGACTACTTTTTTTTTGCAGGTCTGACAGCCGTGGGTGGTCTGTCCCTAATGGGCGGTGGCTACGCCCCAACCAACACTGCAGAGACGCTGGCCGTGCTCGCCGCCTTCATCTCCTCAGTCAACATTGCTGGTGAGTCGCCCCGCACCCAGCGCCCAGATCCTAAGCGGTCTTTACCGCCAATAAAACGTCAGCGAAGGAAGAAGAGTGGCGTGTCTGCTATTGATGGCGCAATAACAGTCTAGCCGCCCGTTCTGATTGGCGGCTGGGTCGGACACTTTCAAAATATTTCCACAAAGCCACATCGGCACCGAGGCGCACCTGACTTCACCTGACTTCCACAAGGTATGATCAGGAGCAAGACACGTTTAGTGTTTTTCCTCAGGGTGTAGCCGTACGCCCTACTCACGTTTCGGTACCTACCTCGGCCTAAAGGAGGGCTGTCCAGGCGTTTTCCAGCCAGGATGCAACTTCACTAACAATTCCAAATATTTCAACGTTATTAGTACACATTTTTGTCGCAAAAAATTTTGACTTTATTCCCGTAATGTTATTGTTTTTCCCCAACTTTTTAAAAATTAATTTTTAATTTTGTTTTGTGGGTTTCTCACATTACAAATTCAGAAAATGATATAATTTTTTCTTTGATATTTCAAGTCTATGCTACTAAAATGATATAAAAATAATTTTTCTTCATGATATTACGAATTTATTCTTGTAAAATTGCAATCTTTTTTTTTGTTAGAATACGACTTTTTTTTTCCTCAATGTTTTGACTTTATTCTTTTAAAATTACAGCAGGTTTTTCAATTTCTGCTATTTTTTTGTTTTCATTTTCCAATATATGACTTTTTTCCCCCTTAATTTATTAACTTTGTTCTCGTAAAATTCCAGCTTTTTCCAAATTTCTGCTGTTTGGGTTTTTTTTCCCCCAATTTTCCAAATATTTCAACTTTATTTCTGTACATTTGTTTTTCTCAAAATATGACTTTATTCCCGTATTCTAACTTTTCCCCAACCCAATTTTCCAAAAGTGACTATTTATTCCCCATAGTATTCCCATAGTATTATAACTTTTTGCCCAGCCTAATTTTTCAAAAGCGACAACTTGATTTACTTTTGTTGGTTTCTGATAATGTCGACTTTAAAAAAGACAAGTGTTTTTTTCTTGACTATTTCACATCAATGCTACTAAAATGACGATTATTATTATTATTATTATTATTATTATTATTATTATTTTTCTTGATAACGTTGCAACTTTATTCTTGTAAAATTGCAACTTTTTTCTCGTTAGAATATGACTTTTTTCCCCTTAATGTGTTAACGTGTGTTCTCGTAAAACTACATCTTTTTTTTTCCTTTTCAGTTGGTTTTTTTCCCCAATTTTCTAAATATTTCAACTTTATTTGTGTCCACTTTTTTCTCCAAATATTATGACTTTATTCCCATAATGTAACTTTTTCCCCCAACCTAATTTTCCCAAAATGACAACTTTGTTTTTTTCTTCTCATAATTTTGTGACTTAAAAAAAAAATAAGGTATTTTTTTCTTTAGTATTTCAAATGTATGAAATTAAAATGACTATTTTTCCTCATAATAATATTTCAAGTTTATTTTTGTAAAATTGCAACTTTTTCTGGTTAAAGTACAACTTCTCTCAACGTGTTAACTTTTATTTTCACAAAATTGCAGCTTTTTAAAAAAAAAAAAAAAAAATCCATATATTTCAACTTTCTTCCTTTAATTATTTTGTATGTTTTCTATTCCTCGTAACATAACTTTTTCTGCAACCTAATTTTCTCAGAATATTCTGACTGAGAGAAATGTCGTTTTTCTTTAATATTTCAACTTTATGCTGCTAAATTGACAAAAAAAAAAGACAGAACAGCTAGCATGATAGCGCTTAGTCTTTATGTAAGTTTATATTTGAAAACGTTTGGACACCCCTGCACTGCATAAATAAGAAATATTAATTTCCTGTGGGCAGCCATGTTGCATTGCAATGTCGGCAATCGTTCCAGGCAACTTGGACGTGAGACATTTTCGACCTCCAATTTAGGGGAAAAAAGGCAATGAAACGCGGCTGGATGTCAAGTCACGTTCCAGCCTCCCTCCTTTACGGCAGAGAGACGCTCTCTGCCTGAGCTTTTCTACGTGAATTATTGACACTGACGTCCTCGTTACATTCCCCGCTTGGCTTATTGAGCTTGGCGACGGCTGTTCTTGTCTTTTAGAATACTTTTCATCATCTTCAAGGTGAGTCTTGAGTGTTCTATTGCGCCAAAGCTCCAAGCCGCATTTTTTGCGCAGCGGGCGGTTTTCTCCAGCGTGTTCGCTTTTAGTCCATTCAACCAGCGCATGTACGCTCACCTGCTGCCTTCAAATTGCAATTCAACTCAACTTAAAGTAAGTTTCTTAAGTAAAATGCCTGACCGTAACTTGAACCCATAGTGTGAAGCGATAGCCACTGAGCTAGCAAGCCGCCATACAGTATATGATTATACACACCAAATTATGCAAATGTGCGGTGAGGGAGGGGAAAAAAAGACGAAAATAGCTGACAAATGTCCCTTTGGACCCTTCAGTACCAAAGATGTAGTTATACGTTTTTCTAAACCCGAACACCTGATCCCAAAGACGTATTTATACGTCGTTTATGGGGTTTTTTTGTGTGAGAAGCAAAAAGAGGTGATGACGCAACGCCCCACTAATGCATTTCACCCCAGAGCAAGATTAAGCCAAAAAAAAACATCCACAAGGCGGCAGAAGTGCATTTGATAAGAGCTCGGCAGGGATCATGTGGACGGACAAAACGCACATGACAGGAAGTGAGAGAGCGTGGAGGAGTATAGTGTGCAGGTTATGCATTGTAGGGAAATTTGAAAGCATGCACGCGCACACACACACACACACACACACGCGCACACACACGCATAGTTGAGTTCCAAATATGAAAACTGTAAACAGTACATGGTGTTATATTTGTAAATAGTTAATTTGATGTAAAACAACGCCTTTTTTTGTGTTGTTTATGTTGTGGTATTTGAGCTGTCACAAAAGCAAAAAAAAGTATTTGTGTCAAAGTGAAAGTTATGCTTGAAATGTATCTTTTCAGATACAGCTGGTTTTCTCCCTGTTTTTAGTCAGGAACTGATATTTTCCTGAAACTTGCCAGCACGGCATGTTCTACTACTGATTACTAAAGAACGGAAAAAGGTAGAAACAAACTTTTTTTTCTGACGAAAGACGGGAGTCTAATGTTTCTTTTGGTAGCTTCCATGGTTATGTAGCCATAGAACACAATATTCTGTGTGCCTTGAAAGATCAATCAGAATGGTTTAAAATGGCCGCTACTGAAGGGGCTGTCTTTTGAAAAACGGCTGGGATTGAATGAGTTCAGTGATTCATTTACGCATCATTCGCTCACATGTGGCATATGGTGGCTTTGCAGGTGGCTTCCTGGTGACTCAGAAGATGCTGGACATGTTCAAGCGTCCCACCGATCCCCCCGAGTATAACTACCTTTATCTGCTTCCGGGGGGTGTTTTCGTGGGCGGATACGCCGCAGCGCTGCATTCAGGGTACAACATTGAGCAGGTGGGCATGAAGTCCTGGTTTCTTTGTTTGTCCGCATGTTGCACATGTACAAGCTTTTTTCCCCCCTCCGTTTTCTTTTATCTCCTTTGACCAGATGATGTACTTGGGCTCTGGAATGTGCTGCGTGGGCGCCCTGGCCGGCCTCTCCAACCAGAAGACAGCCCGTCTGGGCAACGCCTTGGGCATCATGGGGGTGGCAGGGGGCATCGCCGCCACTCTTGGTGCCCTCAAACCCAGTCCCGAGCTCCTGGCGCAGATGAGCGCCGCCATGGCCGTAGGCGGCACCGCTGGTGAGATGTCTTCATTGACGTGCTAATTGTTCCAGGACTAAACACCTGCACGTATACAAACATGGAATTCCACGTCATCAGCGACACACGCTTCCTCACGCCGGCCCACTTCCCAGATGAGATTTGCATCTCCTCTGTCCTCCGCAGGTCTGACCATCGCTAAGAGGATCCAGATCACCGACTTGCCCCAGCTGGTGGCCGCCTTCCACAGCCTGGTGGGTCTGGCGGCGGTGCTGACCTGCGTGGCGGAATACATGGTGGAGTACCCTCACTTCGCCACCGACCCCGCCGCCAACCTGACTAAGATAGTGGCCTACCTGGGCACCTACATCGGCGGGATCACCTTCAGCGGCTCTCTGGTGGCGTACGGCAAGCTGCAAGGTTTGACAAGCTGATGCCCCTGGCGAAACCTTCTTACGTTAAAGCAGGGGTGTCCAAAGCGAGGATGCAACTTTGCCACTTTAGTGTTTTGTAATGTAAATATGATAAGAAGTTATATATTTCAAGAAAAAATGCATCTCAGCTTTGTCATGTAGGTGGAAAAGCAGATTGTTCATCTCAACTTTACTCTTTGCTTTTTGCCCCATTTTTGCGGTTTTTGTTTTTAATTTTCCAAATATTTCAACTTTATTTGTGGATTTTAAAAAATCAAAATATGATGACTTTATTCCCACGCTAAAACTTTTTTTCCCCTAAACCTAATTTTTAACAAATTACATTTTATAAAATAATGTATTTTTCTTGAAAATTTCAAGTCAATGCTACTAAAATGACAGTTTTTCCTCATATTACAAGTTTATTCTCATAAAGTTGTGCCGTTTTTCTCATTAGAATGCAACTATTTTCTCATAACATTTGGACTTTATTCTTGTAATTTTACAGCTGTGTGTTTTTTTTTCCTTCAACTATTTAAAGTTTCTTACAAACTTACTACAATAATATACGGAAAAATGACATTTTAGTGGTATAGAGTTGAAATATTACAAAAAAAATGTTTTTTAAATTATAATATAAGAAACACAACAAAATGTCGTGCTTGGAAAATTGGTTTGGGAAAACATAATATGGGAATAAAGTTATGAGAAATTAAATATTATGAGAGGAAAATTTATTAAGGTTATTTATGAAGAAAGTTGAAATATTTGGAACATTTAAAAAAAAATGCAGGGAAAATGTGTGGGGGGGGGCGCAAAGAGTGAAGTAGATATTAATAATCTGCTTTTTCAGCTGTATGACAAAGCTGAGATGAAATATGTATAACTTGTCAGCATAGCTACACGTGTTGGCAAAGTTGCATCCTTTCATTTTTCACTATGTGGCCCCCACTGGAGGAAAAACCTTTGGGCACCCCTGCTGTTCTGACCTTGGTCTGTCTGGATTGGCGTTCCATGCACTTCCTGTTTGACGTGTCCATCACGCAGGTATGCTGAACAGCGCCCCCCTGATGCTCCCCGGCCGCCACGCCCTGAACGCCTCGCTGATGGCGGGCTGTGTCGGCGGGATGATTCCGTACATGCTGGACCCCAGCTACACCACCGGCATCACCTGCCTGGGCTCCGTCTCCGCTCTGTCGGCCATCATGGTACGTCTCGCGTGTCTTGGAGCTCAGCCCGTATTTGCACAGTGAAGCATTCATTTTTGGGGGGGGGGGGGCTTTCGGCGCGGCAGATCAAAATCCGTAAAATGCTGACGGACGGTGCGTGTAAGAGTTGTGATTTCCATCAGGAAGGGGCAGAAGCGTGCGAGGGGAAGTCAATAAGCGACTTGTTGCGCCCGCAAATCTCTCTCATAGTCTGGCAGCCGTTGGGGCGAAAAAAAGGCTCCACTTTGTGCAAGAGCCAGCTTCCTGCTTGCACTTGACTCTAATTATGTTGGGCTTCACCACTAGAAAGTCACACTTGGCCTTTTGAAAATGGGCCCCATGCTTGACTACATTTAAAGCAGCAAAATATCCAAAACAACCTTTTTCACCTTGGCTCTCTTTATTTCTCACGTCTAATATTGTACAGCATATGAATCTCTCCTTTCTGGTTTATTTCAAAAAGATTTACTATTTATCTGTCTATTATATCAAGTTTCTATTAGTTTTTACTGCCAGACTTATTGTTATTTTTTAGTTATGGTATTGTTTATCATATAACCTGCACTTATGGATTACTACACAATGTTTCTGTTCATTTTTACACATTTTAGTTTTATTGGTATTTCTTTTTATAAATTAAAATGTATTCTTAAAAATAAATTATATAAAAAAATATAATTATATATATTACATATATATTATAAAAATAATAAGTTATTTTTAATTAATAATGTATGTGTGTATATAAATTGATATATAACATGATTTAAAATATAACATATGATTTAAATACAATACATGTTATTTTTATTCATTTTACCATTTTTATTTTATATTTGATTTATTTCTTTATTTTATTTATTTTATTTCTACATTTATTTTATTTACTTTATTACTATACAGTGTTTCCGACAATTTTTATTTTTAAATTTGGATTAATTAAAATGTTATATATGTAACATACAAATTTAAATACAATTATTTGGATAATTTTTTATTATTTTGCCATTTTATTTTACTATTTACTTATTACTACACAGTTTCTGTCCAGTTTTACCCTTTTTATTAACATTTTTCAGGAATTATATTATGTTTTATTATTTTTAGCTTAATATTTTTTGTATTTATTACATTTAAATCAAATCAATTTTGTACTTTTGAATTGATATTTTTACCATTTTATTTGACATGTATTGATGTATTTGTGTGTGGTTTATTACTGAATAAGCTTTCAACAAAGAGTGTTAATGTTACCATTACACGTTCTTATCCTATTTTTTACAGTAGGAAAATAGTAACCTGGTATATTCTCAGCGCATTGAATGTTCATCTTGTCTTAGAAGTTGTTTCGCCTCTCATCCGAGCAGTTCAGACTCAAATACTAGATAGGACAGCTGTAGTCTGAGGGGTTGCTGCAAGACGTATTTATCCTGAAAAGGCGGAGGTATGCCGAGAGCAGAACACGTTCACTCTTTTGTGTTTTTTGTGGCAGACAAGGTGGACTAAATAGGCACGTTTGAATTGACTGGTGTGAGAAGACGTTACATTCATCCACTCGTGTACTAAATGAGAGGGAGCTTGCAAGGATGTGCTTCCACTTGGATCAGCGTGGCTTCGAGATGCTTACCTCGCGATCGTGCTTCAGATTCCCGCCGTTAGCGTGGTGCGATGCATTTGTTACACCTGAGTCTCCTCTGGTCGCCTCCTTCAGGGTGTAACCCTAACGGCCGCCATCGGGGGCGCTGACATGCCGGTGGTGATCACCGTCCTCAACAGCTACTCGGGCTGGGCTCTGTGCGCCGAGGGCTTCCTGCTCAACAACAACCTCCTGACCATCGTGGGGGCGCTCATCGGATCATCGGGCGCCATCCTGTCCTACATTATGTGTGTGGTAAGTCCGGCTCGGGTGGAAGTGATTCGTTCGTTGGCTAAAGCTGCCACTGACTGTTCTGAACTCCCGTTTCTGTGCTGGAGTCATGTGTGACTCCTCTAGGTGGCGATGCTCGTGGCGGACACAAACTCCTCCACGGTTACATGATAACGTAACCTTTCATGAGAGAAGGCGGTAAAGCAGGGGTGTCCAAACCTTTTCCCAGCCATATATTTTAACATCTCAGCTTTGTCGTGTAGATGAAAAAACATTCATATCAACTTGACTCTTTTTCTCCATTTGTGCTGTTTTCTTTTTATTTTCCAAATATTTCAATTTTTCTCTGAAATAATATTCATAAAGTTTCTTTTCTGAATATTATGACTTTATTCTAATTATAGAACTTTTTACCATTTTCCAAAAGTGACAACTTTAGTTTTGTTTCTCTCATATTCGTTTTTTTAAATCTATTTTTTCTTTAAAATTTCAACTCTATGCTACTAAATTGAAATTGTTTTTCCTCATGAAATTGCGACTTTTCTTCTCATTAGAATGTCTTTTTTGCTTTTAATATTTTGACTTTATTGTAAAATTATAGCTGTTAATTTTTTTTTTGCTGTTTTTTTTTTTTTTCAACTTTCTTCTTGTCAATTTTCTTCTCATAATTGACTTTATTCCCATAATATTTTGTACGGTATTCCCATATTAGAGCAATTTTCCACAACCTAATTTTCCACACTTTACAACTTAGTTTTGTTTTGTTTCTCATATTACAACTTTTTTCTGTCCTTTTTCAGTTCTACGCTACTAAAATAACTATTCTTAATTATTTTCCCTCATATTGTGAATTGCGCCTTTTTTTTCCTCCTTAGAATGTGACTTTTCGTTTAATATTTTGACTTTAATCTCGTAAAAGTACAGCCGTTTTATTCCATTTCTGATTTTTTTTTTACCCCCCCTCCCAACTATTTCAGCTTCCTTCTTTTCAGTTTTCTTCTCGTAATATTTTGACTTTATTTCCATAATATAATTTTTTACCACACCTAATTATACAAAAATCACAACTTCATTTAGTTTTGTTTCTCTTTCTAATATTACTTTGATAAAATAATGCATTTTTAAAATTTTAATATTTCATCTCTATGCTATACAATGACTATATCCTCATAAGTTTATTCTCGTAAAATTGTGATTTTTTTCTTGTTAGATTACAACTTTTTACCTTAATATTTTAACTATTTGTGTAAAATTACTGCAGATTTGTAATTTTTTTTTCCCTTAAATTCTATTTTTATTTTATTTATTTTACTATTTTATTTTTTATATCATTTCACGTTGGAATACAACTTGAATATTGAAATGAATATTTTGACTATTGTCGTAAAATTGCAGCTGTGATTGGTCAGGTTTTTTTTTTTAATAGATCATTTGCGCTCTTCGGCGCAAGCGCCAAAACGTTGATTAAAGGAGCGCCTCAGTGAAGAAATATGTAATACGCAAACATGAGCAGTTATATGGATGTGATGTGTAAATGTCACTGATGTTCCACGTTGTTTAACGCTCTTTAAAATTAAATTTTAGATGCTTTTTTGTGAAATCTAAGCTGGTAAATTGTAGCAAAATAAACGTAACCTACGTATCCAACCATTTTGGTTTGGAATATTATAGTAATCTGTCCATTATTAGGGACAAATATTGATGAGTTGGGGGGGGGGGTCCTCATCCACACACCTGGTCACGTATTTGTTGCTCTTCCGTCCACCAGGAGGAAGTCTGACGTTGTCCTAATAGCTAACTTGTTCAGAAACTAAACCTCAGGCTTTTCAAGACCCTCCATCCTTTTTTAAAATTTTTTATTTGCAGGCCTCAGGGTGAATAAAGTCGATACAGGCAATGAGTCAATATTAGAATTCTATTTTAAAACAAAAAACATGTCATCCACAGGCCATGAACCGTTCGTTGGCTAACGTGATCCTGGGAGGCTACGGCACCTCTTCCACCGGTACCGGCAAGCCCATGGAGATCACGGGCACACACACCGAGGTCAACGTGGATCAGACGGTGGACATGATTAAAGAGGCCCAAAACATCATCATCACTCCAGGTAACGCACGCAAGTGGAAAAACATGGCACCTTGACTTTGCCATCCACCTCCCTCTTAGTGTGTGTTCTGTTTATTCAAGCCTTTCTGGACCCGTGTTACATCACCACTTTGCGCGGCTAATTGACAAGGTTGACTGTGGCCTCACTCCCCATGCGCGTGCGCAGGCGTGAATGTGCATTCTTAAATCTTTGTGTGTGGTCGTAAGTCCCTAGTAAAAAAAAACAAAAAAAAAAACAAAAAGGCATGGCCGCAACGTGTGGTACATAGACCTAAACAGAAACATTCTCATAGGATTCAGTGCAAAAATGCATGCCTTTGGTCGTGTAGATAGTAGGGTTGGCTATACAGATTGTGATGGGGGTACGTGAATAAAAATTAAACAATTAGCACCTAACACACACAATTACGAGTGCGCTTGAATGCCTCACGGCGCGAGGAGACCGGAGCATTGGCCTGTGTGCATCATATGAACAAATAAGTAAGTTAGATGATTATTTTGTGCATTAAGAGTGTTTTATTGAAAATATTGAAGATTTTATTTACAGTATGTTGGTATTCCTATGAAAACATGTCTCTGTGAGTGGGGATTCACTCGAAAATGAGGTGTTGGTTCTATGTATTTTGTATTTGGGATGCTATTAAGAAGGGGGTAGTGGTTCTTTGAGATTTTGGACACAATGCAAAGATTCCGGTCAGATAATCATTTAATCATCTTTATTATTTTATTGTTTAGCAATGTGTGTGTGTGGCCAGAGGAGCGTGGGTTTGTCCAAACGGTTGTGTGTGGTCTTCTTGAGTCACACAAAGCACACAAATGATGGACACTTCTTGCTCAACAAGCATTCTTTTTTTCCTGAGATGCATTGCTAATGATGCATTCAAGCGCATCACATAACTCCTCGGGGACAAGTTGCTGCTGCATTCACGGACACTTGGAAATCACAAGAAGCACACCCAAACATGCACATGCAGCCCAAATCACGTGGTATTTACAAAATCAACCACTTGTTGCTCATTACAGCAAGACAGTGTTAAAAATGCTCTACTTATAACAGACATCAATCGAGGGAAAGGCTTCTTGAGACGTCATCTGTACTTCTGTGAAGAAGGTGTCGGACGTTTCGCTCCTCATCCGAAGAGCTTCGTCAGCGAACTAATAAGTGCTGGTAGCCTAGGCCTTAAATACAGTAAGAGTGGGCGGAATTGGTGTGCCAACACCCTCCTCCTATTGGTTCCTTACACTAAGACTGGGCGGAGTAGTGGTATAATCCTCTCCTGCTATTAACACCTCCGATCAAAGGGAAGTGTCGCTCCCTGAGTTGGGTATGAACGACTCTGATACTGGCTCGTTAGCATCTATTGTTCTGGCTTGGCCCCTGCTCTACCTCATTTGCAAGACTAAGAGCTGTGGGTTTTGGTCTCAGTAACCTGCTGAACACAGGGTCCAAATTAAACCTCAAACCACCATTCCGATTCAATGATGGGTTCTGTTGTTTGACAAAAATAGCTTCCTTTACTCCTCTTTCAAACCATCTGTTTTCTTTGGCCAAAATCTTTACCTCGCTGTCCTCAAAAGAGTGATTGGTTGCTTTAAGGTGTAGATGTACTGCTGATTGAGGACCACTAGAATTGTCCCTGCGATGTTGATAAAGCCTTTTTTGGAGCATTTGCTTAGTTTCCCCAATGTAGTGCTCTTTGCATTCCTCATCTTTACAGTGGATGGAATAGACCACATTGCTTTGTTTTTGGTTTGGAACCTTGTCTTTAGGATGCACTCATTTTTGTCTCTGGGTATTAGGAGGAGGGTGTTGGCACACCAATTCCGCCCACTCTTACTGTATTTAAGGCCGAGGCTACCAGCACTTATTAGTTCGATGACGAAGCTCTTCGGATGAGGAGCGAAACGTCCGACACCTTCTTCACAGAAGTACAGATGACGTCTCAAGAAGCCTTTCCCTCGATGGACAACTCCTGTACGACTGAGAGCTTACACAGACAGACATCAATGTTAAACAGACTTTCTGCTTTTTGCTGCTTTATCATGATTGTTAAACTGTCCTGTCAATGTGGTATGAAATGAATATGCAGACGTAAACCATAGCCATTGTGAGTGGACCAAAAAGTGAAGCTGAAATCAAAGTCATTCAAAGGGAAGGATGCCAACATCAGACTGGAATAAAACAGAAGTAGGATGCAGGGTTTCCCCTAGGATTTTTTTGAAGCTGTGGCGGTGGGCTGCACGGGAGGCCGACTGCCGCTGCTGCGTCGCTTTGGCAGGATTTGTTTAATTCCTCAACAGTTGTGTACATAAGCTGAGTAATATGTCAGTGTAAATAGCTACTAGGCGTTCATCATTTATTACGTCCAACTAACATTTGCTCTACAACATTACAGATACTGTATACGAGAAATGAAAAGGATTATGCAAAAGACAATGCTGCCGTAGTCAAGGCAACATTTTAAAAAGCTTTCAGCAATGGGCACATTCTCCAATTCATCGTGAAATGGTATTTCAACAAACGAACTTGGAGAAAACACACATTTCTATAGTAGATTTCAGGACTCGAAGAGCAGCCATGAAATGATTGACTTTTTTTTCCCTGCATAAAGGTAAATTTTGATGACTTATTGGGTGCTAATGTGCACATTTGTCTCAAGTTAATTCATGCTAGCGCACTGCCTTTTACCACACACGTCAAACAGCCATGTAATAATCTCTGTAGAAAAACTCCAGGCTTGAACTGGTGGATGGTGAGTCGGCATTCATTTTGTGCTTTTAATTTGATGTTATTCATGTCTTAGTTTTACACAGTACATCATAAATACGCAAGCCGGTCTGTAGGTCAAAAAAGGTTGGGGACCACTGGTATAGAGTGTCTTTGACTTGTGTTTTGGCCGTCGATCCGGAGGATCTTTGACCAGCATATTCAAAGAATGATTTAGTTGTACACTAATCCCTCGTTTATCGCGGTTAATTGGTTCCAGTATTTCCACAAAGTAGATTTCCGTCTTCATAAATGGAATATTTTTGTAGTTATGGCATAGACAATCTGTTTACCACCCTCTAAATCCTTTTTTTTTTTTTTTTTTTTTTTACACATTATTGGCGCCCTCTAGAAAATGCAATAACATCCATATCGTCACCTATATTCAAGATTCAAGATTTTTATTGTCATATGCGTAGTAAAACAGGCAGTTATACTATGCAATGAAATTTTGTTCTGTTCATTCTCCCAAGAAAAGAAAGAAAACACAAGAAAATGAATAAGAACAAAAGAAACATTAATACCAATAAATTAAGCAACAACAACAGAAGAGACATTATTACAAATAAATAAATAAATATTGCTATGAGTGTTTTGCGTGCGGCATGTGTGAGTGCTTCGTTGAGAAGCCTGATGGCCTGTGGGTAAAAGCTGTTTGCCAGCCTTGTGGTCCTGGAGTTTGGTATTGGTATCACCCAATATACTGTAGCATACGGTATCAGAGAAAAGCCACTTAAGGCAAGATCCAGGGCCTCATTTTATTATTTTTAAAAATATTTATGCATTTTAATTGTATTATTATTATTATTATTTTACTTTTTTAAATATACAGTAGTTATTTTAGATGTTTTTATTTGATGAATTTTTAATATTGTGAAAAATGTTTTTTATATTAGAATATATTTTATATCTTATTTATATAAGTCTATTAGTATCAACTTCTTTCTATGCTCTTTTTTCCAAATATTTCAACTTTTTTTTAAATTAAATAATCTTAAATAATCACAATATGACTTTATTCACAAATATGTTGACTTTATTCCCTTGTATGTTTTTTTTCCCCAACCTAATTAAAAAGAAAATTACAACTTTATTTATCTTGCTTTCTCACAATATTAGTACTTTTATAAAATTATGTTTCTTTTCTTTAATATTTCAACCCTATGCTACTAAATTGCCATAATTTTTTGTCAGGATATTACAATCGTCTACTATCGTAAAATTTTGACTTTTTTTCCTCGTTAGAATACAACATTTTTCTCTTAATATTTTGATTTTATTACAGCTGTTTATTCTTTTTCAACTATTTCAACTTTCTTCTTGTAAGTTTTTTCTCTCGTAATTTCTTTATTCCCATAATATTATGACTTTATCCTCGTAATATGACTTTTTCCCAGTATAATTTTCCAAAAATTCCAAGTTTATTCATTTTTATTTCTCATATTATAGATTTTTTCTTTAATATTTCAACTTTATACTGCTGAAATGATGCTATTTTTCCTTGTAATATTATGTTATTCTTGTAAAATGATGACTTTTTGTTGTTAGATTACGTCTTATTTTCTTAATATTTTAATTTCATTCTCGTAAAATGACTGATTTTTCCATTTTTGTTGTGTGTTTTTTTTTTTTTTGATAAATGACGTTTTTTTTTTTATGTGCTGCGGGCCAACAAAAAAACAGCCCCAGGGCGCACTTAGCTTTCGCGTAACAAAGTGTGCTTTGAGGTATGATATTTTCATATGTGGTATTTATTGGTATAATGAAAGCATATCTTGCGCATGCAGCATGAATGCTACAGTAAGTAGGAACTGTAAAGACGTCTTAATTGCCAGAACAGTGTGTAATCAAAGCTCTGATTATTTTCTCTGCTTTAATAATCAGCAGTGCCGCCTTTTTTCGTCCATCCTCATGTTTCCATTTTGACATTTGAGTCCAGTCCAAGCCGCCTGTCACCTCAGCTGATTGGCATCTGGGGGAAAGATTAAGACTTCGCTGAATGAATGGATTTCCATGCTTTGCCTGGCTCATCTCCTTTGGCTTCTTTTTTGTTTCCCCGCTAAAAGAAGGAATGCTGGAAACGGAATAATTGACTTGTTTGTTTGGAGTTTGAAACTCCTGTCTGCTTCATTGGCGTTTCCAATCAAGACTTTATTTTATTTATTTTTTTTTTTTGTTTGCCTTTTTGTATGATTGAGCTCCTGTTGAAAGTTTTCACTCAAATTTTGCCCAAATATCGCACCAGTCCATTTTTTAAAATTGAGTTTGACTGCTAAATAACCCAAAGGGCCAAAGAAAGTTGTACGGGAAGTCTGTATCAACAGTTAAGTTCCAAAAGTATTTTTTGGGGTTGTTTGGAACGGATTACCGCAATTTTCGGTGTATAAGACGCACAAGTGTTTGGTTTTTTTTTGTTTGTTTTTTGTGACTTCTTTTTTTTCTTTTTCTTTTTTTCTTTTTTTTCTTCTTTTTTTTTAGCTAAGAAATATACAAGTACCAATATAAATTTAAAATAAAAAAAAAATTATTTTAATGTTTTCCTATAACCATTTCATTGGTTATGTCTGCCCAGGCGCTGCAATGCTTCCTCTGTCCACCACAGGAGCCCAGAGGGAGGCTGACATCATTGCAGCGTTCCAGCAGCAATAACCAATTAAATGCTTTGCTGCGACAAAATGCATTATGGGTAAATGTTAAAATAGTTTTTTTTTATTTTTTAAAATTCATTTTGGTATATTTCCTATCTACCTTTTGAATGTTATTTAAATATTAAGAGAAAAAATGTATTCCAAGTGGCAGAGGAGAGCTGAAATGTTAAAGAAAAGTATAAAATATTTTTAAAAGTCATAACATTATGGGAAACAAACCAAAATAAAGTTGTCATTTTTGGAAAATTTGGTTGGGAGGAAAAGTATTACGGGAATAATGTCATAATATTATGAAAATGTATGAATATTATTTCAGAAGAAAGTCGAAATATTTGGAGAAAAATCAGAAGTCATTTGTCAAGAATAAAGTCAAGATCACGGAAAAGCAAGATGATATCCTAGCGCAAATGCTACTGAAACTTGACAAGAGGCTGGAGCTTATTGAGGAGAAGGTAATGAAGCTGGATCCCGTGCAACAAAACACGGGTTCCTTAATGCAGAAGGCCCAGGACTTGAAGGATGAAGTTCAAGGTCTGAGAGTGGAGAATAAAGATTTACAGGAAAGTAATGCAGCACTGAGAGCCACTCTCAAAAAAGAGACTGAAGAAAAAGACAAAATCATTGAGCAACTGAAAACCACCATAGATGACATGGATCAGAACACGAGAATGAACAATGTGGTCGTGATGGGGCTTCGGATCAAACCGAGGTCCTATGCCAGGGCAGTGGCCAATAAGGACGAACCAGACGAAATGGATGTCGCTTCAAAGGAGCAACAAGTTGTCACCTTTTTGCAATCTAAGGAAGTGGACGTAGACATCTAAACTATTGATACCTGTATCCTACTGTATGGCAGGAACAGCACTACACCCGTCATCATCGTCAAGTTCACTCACAGGAAATTCAAGACTGCACTGCTGAAACAAGGAAAGAAGCTGAAAGGTGCAAACGTCTACATGAATGACCATCTGACAAAGCGCAATGCTGAAATTGCCAAGAAAGCACGTGATCTGATTGCAGAATTGCAAAATCTGTACTAAATGAATTGGAGGACCAAAGGCCAGAGCTCCTGTTGTCAAAGACATCAAGGATCTAGATAAATACTGAGGTCTATCCCAACATGGAAAAGGAAAACGGCTTTAATATGCCACAAGAAGGTCTACAATTGGACACCTTTTGTTTCACACATCAAAAACAACAGGATTTGGAAAAAGACTTACTGTAGATCCAGACTCAAACTTTTTTTGTCACATCACAAATGACTGTCGTTATTATACGGAGGAGCAATACAACAGTAATCTAAATATCAGCAATAAGTTGTCAATTATCCACAAACAGCAGAACTTTAATAACATCAAACAATATTTGAACCTTTTGAAGTAATTGCAATTTCAGAAATTTAGATTCATGCTAACAAAGGTATGACTTTGAAGGGTACCTGGAAGGATATGAAATGACCTGTAGAAACCCCAACAATTCAAGTGGAGGAGGCGTGGCTGTGTACGTGGACAAACATGTGAACTACAAAATGGTGAAGAATATGTCATTTCTTTTTGACAGCATCCTAGAATGTATAACGATTGAAATCCGTAAAGAAAAAAGCAAAAATGTGTTCATAAGTTGTGTACAGTATATAGAAGTCCAAAGTCAAGGATTGGAATGTTGGAGGACTGGATGAAGACAACCTTTATAGGCAAAGGTCAAAAAACTATTTTTATATGTGGAGATTTCAATATTGATCTTCTGAATCCACATAAGTACGAGGAAATAGATGACGTCATAGACAATGCATAGTAATGTAATGTAAGACCTAGAAGAACCAAGATGTGATGAAGCATATGATCACTTTCTACGCACTTGTTTGGAGCTCTACAATAAGGACTGTCCCTGGCAAGAAAAGTCCAAGAAGCAAAAGAAAAACAACCAGCCATGGATGACAAAACGACAAAAAAATGCCTGTAAGAGGAAGAATACATGAAACAGGAAATGTATCATTCAACACGGTAAAGAAGCAGAAAAAAATAAGACTTATAAAAATAAGTTGACAACAATCTTGAGTGTGCAAAAGGGAATATTACAGTCAATTACTAGATGAAAATAAAAATAACATTAGAGCAACTTGGGGCATTTTAAATAGTATTATAAGGAACAGCACTAAGAAAGCAGACTACCCTCACTATTTTATGGTTGGAAACACTAATAAGGACGATATGAATGAGGGAGCTGAAATGTGAACTATTTAGTAAATATTGGACCAAAACTGGAAGAAATTCCAAAACTCTGGACAGTGGAGGAATGGAATGAGGATTAGTTTTGAATTGGGTTAATAAAAGCTACCTAGCAAACATGAAGCAATTTGTAAAGCTAGGAGAATACACATCTGCGATTTTAAATATCATGTGTGGAGTACCCCAGGGGTCAATATTGGGACCAAAACTGTTCAATTTGAATATCAACAACATTTATAAAGTGATAAAGGACTTAAAGTGGGTATTATTTGCGGATGATACCACTGCCTTTTGTTCTGGGGAAAGCACACAAGAATGATGAAATGGTCATATTAAAGACACGGTTTGATAAAAAGATTATCCTTGCACTTAAGTAAAACTAAAATAATGCTATTTGGAAATAGCAGAAAGGATACGTACGACCAAATACAAATAGACGGAGTGGACAGAGTGAATGAAAATAAATTTCTGGGATTTATAATAGATGAAAAAATGAGTTGGAAATCTCATATGAAAAAGATACAACAAAAGGTGGCAAGAAATACTTTAATATTGATCAAAGCAAAGTATGTTCTTGTTCAAAAATCACTTCACACTTTTCTTTGGTAGATATTACCATATCTAACTTATTGTGTGGAGATATGGGGTAATAATTATAAAAGAAATCTTCACTCACTCAATGTACTGCAAAACAGATCGGTGAGGATAATTCATAATGCCGCGTACAGAGAACGTACAAACCCGTTATTTTTTAAATTGCAGATATTAAAATTTGCTGATTTAGTAAATTTTCAAACTGCTAAAATAATGCATAAAGTTAACAATAACTTGCTATGTCATACAGTAGTTCTCTATAAGAGAGGAGAAATATGATTTTAGGGAAAAATTAAACTTGAAACACTTATTATATGCGAGAACAGTGCTGAACACCCACAGCATTTCAGTATGTGGAATTAAATTATGGAACGGATTGAGCAAGGAACTCAAACAATGCAACAAGACGAGCGAATTCAAAAAACAATACAAGCAGTTGATGTTTGCTAAATACAAGGCAGAAGAGTCTTGAACTTGCTTTATTATGCTTGCCTTCATCTTATTTATTTATTATATTGATTATTTGTTTATTAATTCTTCTGTCATGCTTATTATTTATGATTATTGATTTATTATTACAATGGTTATTATATGGAATGCAGGAAGTGAATAATATGTACTGCATAAGATGTGGAACAGATGGGGGGTAGGATTCAATAAGCTTTGCTTCTTCCTACTCCTTTTGGACATGTGAAACTGTGAAATGATTCATGAGATGCTTTCCATTGTAACCTTAATGCAGGTTCAAATAAAATTAAACCAAGCTAAAATATTAAGAGAAAAAGTTGTCATGTAAGTCGCAATTTTGAGAATAAAAGTGTAATAAGAGGAACAGGCATCTTATTTTAGTAGAAAAATACACAATTTTTTTCAAGTCATAATATAAGAAACAAAATAAAGCTGGAATTTTTGGAAAATTAGGTTGCAGAAAAAGTTAATATTATTGGAATAAAGTCAAAATATTACGAAATGTTGGAAAATAAAAAACTGCAAAAATTGAAAAATCAGCAGTAATTTTACAAGAATAAAGCCAAATTATTAATCGACAAAAGACGCAATTTAAAATTTTACAAAATGTACACGTATTAAGAGGAAAATTTTAATATTTGGAAAATAAAAAAACAAAAATGGAAAAATCATCAGTAATTGTACAAGAATAATAAAAAAAACAATTTTTAAAAATGCATGCGTTAAAATTACCTTACAATGCCTAACCTGCACGCTACACTCCTCCATGCTCTTCCACTTCCTCATTGCTGTCGAGTGTTTTTTTTAAATGATAAATATTTTATTAAAGGGATAGTTCAGATTTTTGAAGACGCTCGCGATAATGACGCTCTTCTTCCGCGATGGAGCGCCACGGCCATCTTTACGTGTGTGTTCCACAGCAGAAGAAGATCTGAGCGTCTTCATCAAATACACAAGAATGGAGAGGCGACAGTGCGCAGGGATACGCCGGGAGAAAATTATAACGCAGAGTATTTTGTGAGGTCAGATTTTTTTCGAGGAGGCATTTTTGTGATGCAAATGTATTACTCTTTTTAACGCACATTGTTTTGACAAGACAAACTCTTTACTTAAATTGCCCCAGCAACTAAGCGGAACTACGTTCCCCCGTCACGGATTTCCGTCCAGAACTGGACTCACGGGACCAATTGTGAGCGGTGAGTCACTGTTGTACTACACTGCTGATGGGGATGTGACTTCAACTTCAACCTCCAAGAGAAATGAGCCATGCTGAGCTCTGTTCAAATGCGCTTCTGCCACCTTGCGGCCGTTTTTATGGCTTAAAACTGCTTGAACAGTGACATCTGTTAGTGTGCAGTTGCGTCATCACCTCCTTTTGCCTCTCGCACGTAAAAGACATAAAAATAAGTCTTTGAGATCGGTCGTTTGGGTTTCTAAAAACATTTAAATATGTTATATTGAATGAGTTAATTGACGGTGGGCCAGATGCAGGATTGCACTTCCAGAATGTTGAAAGTGTAATTTTGATCATTTTCTGTGTGTGCGCGCGCGTGTGTGTGTTGTTGTTGTTAGTGTGATTTTTGCATAGCATGGTTGTCTAAGTGCACGTTTGAACTTGCCTGCAGGGTATGGTCTGTGTGCTGCCAAGGCACAGTACCCCATTGCCGAGTTGGTGAAGAATCTCAAAGAGGCTGGCAAGAATGTCCGGTAAGTCAACTTAAATTCATCCTAGCCTTTGTTGCATGTTGCCTGAAAGCACAGGTGTCAAACTCATGGCCCGGGGACCAGATTCGGCCCGCCATATCATTTGTGTGACCCACGAAAGCTTTTTTTTTTTAGTTATATTTTATTATTTGTGTTATTTAAAAAAAAAAAAAGTATTCATTTTACTAGGGTCGCGGGGGCATGCTGGAGCCTATCCCAGCTGACTTCGGGCGACAGGCGGGGTACACCCTGGACTGGTCGCCAGCCAATCACAGGGCACATATAGACAAACAACCATTCACACTCCCATTCATACCATACATACACATATACACATATATATATATATATAAAATTCTATTATATCAGGTGGATGTGTGTAGCAAACGTCCGGCGGATGGAAGAAAAGCCCGTCTAATTGTCCCGCCTCCGTTGTTTGATGCCGCTGCTGCTACTGGGAGCATTCATACTTGATTAGGAGGATGTAAACTCCTCTTTTTGTTTGATGTATAGTATGAATCTTAATGACTGTAATCCCTTTCAGTGCGTGTGTGGTCGATGACGCTCTTGTGTCCACAGGTTTGGTATCCACCCCGTCGCCGGCCGTATGCCCGGACAGCTCAACGTGCTGTTGGCCGAGGCCGGCGTCCCATATGATATCGTCTTGGAGATGGAGGAAATAAATGAGGACTTCCCCGGTGAGGAGATGAAAATAAATCATAGCACATACGCTAAGGAAAAATCCTAATTCTTTTCCATTCAGTCCAAACAGCAATTGTCTGTTCCCTGTGGCCATAATGAAATCAAAGACCAAAAAAGCATTAAGAGAAAAAAAAATATTCAGATGAGAAAAAGTTGTGAATATATGAGCATAACTTTATTTTAGTAGCATAAAGTTTTAATCTTAAATTTAAAAAAAAGTTGTAACAAAACAACAAAGTCGTAATTTTTGGAAAATTAGGTTGTGGAAAAAGTTACAAGAATAAAGCCAAAATATTATGGGGGGGAACAAGTCATAATTACAACAACATCTACAAGAAAAAGTTGGAAAATTAAAAAAGAAAAAACAGCTGTAATTTCCATCCATCCATTTTCTATGCCGCTTCTCCTGAATAAATTCAATATTATGAAGAGAACAGTCACAATTTTATGAGAATAAACTTATATTATGAGGAAAAAGAATGTCATTCTATTAGCATAAAGTTGAAATATTAAATTAAAAAAATATATATTTTTTAAGTTCTAATATTATGAGAAACAAAACAAAGTTATATTATGGGGAGACAGTTATAATATTATGGCAATAAAGTCATAATATTACAGAAAGAAAAGAAATTTAAGAAGTAGAAAATCTGCCGTAATTTTACAAGTATAATGTGAAAATAATTTTCATCGAATGAGAAAAAGCTAATTTAGTTCAAAGTTAATTTTCTGAGAAATAACACAATTTTAGCAGCACAGAGTTGAAGTGAATCACCACCTTACTGTGGTGGAGGGGTTTGTGTGCCCGAGTGATCCTAGGAGCTATGTTGCCTGGGGCTATATGCCCCTGGTAGGGTCTCCCAAGGCAAACAGGTCCTGGGTGACGGACCAGACCAAGAGTGATTCAGAAGACCCGTATGAACAAACACACGAGGAGAGACCGCACCTCGCCCGGAAGTGGGATACCGGGGCCTCACCCTGGAGCCAGCCCTGGGGGAGGGGCTCGCAGGCGAGCGTCTGGTGGTCGGGCTTTCACCCGTGGGACCCGGCGGTGCTCAGCCCGAAGAAGCCACACGGGATCTCCCCCCCGTAGACCCACCACCTGCGGGGGCAAGCATAAGGGTCCGGTGCATTGCGTTTTGGGTGGCGGTCGAGGGCGGGCACCTAGGCGACCTGGTCTTCGGCGGCCAAATCTGGTTCTTGGGACATGGAACGTCACTTCTCTGGCGGGGAAGGAGCCCGAACTTGTGAGAGAGGTTGAGACATTCCGACTTGATGTAGTCGGACTCACCTCAACCCACAGTTTGGGTTCTGGATCCAAACTCCTCGAGAGGGGCTGGGCCTTGTTCTACTCTGGAGTTGCTGCAGGGGAGAGGCGGCGAGCTGGTGTGGGCTTATTAATAGCCTCCCGGCTTGGTGCCTCTGTGTTGGAGTCATCCCTGGTGAACGAGAGGGTCATTTCCCTACGCCTTCGGGTTGGGGAAAGGGTCCTGACTGTCGTTTGTGCGTACGCGCCAAACGGCAGTTCAGAGTACCCAGCCTTCCTGTAGTCCATCAGAGGGGTGCTGGAGAGCACCCCAACTGGTGACTCTGTCGTGTTACTGGGAGACTTCAACGCCCATGTGGGCAATGACAGTGTGACCTGGAGGGGCGTGATTAGGAGGAACGGCCTCCCCGATCTGAACCCGTGCGGTGTGATGTTGTTGGACTTCTGTGCGAACCACAGTTTGTCCATCACAAACACCATGTTCCGACATAAGGATGTCCATAAGTGCACATGGCACCAGGACACCGTAGGCCGCAGGTCTATGATCGACTTTGTAGTTGTATCATCAGACCTGCGTCCGCATGTTTTGGACACACGGGTAAAGAGAGGGGCTGAGCTGTCAACTGATCACCACCTGGTGATGAGCTGGATTAGATGGCGGGGGAGTATGCCGGACAGACCCGGGAGACCCAAACGTGTAGTGAGGGTGTGCTGGGAACATTTGGCAGAGTCTCCTGTTCGTCGAGTCTTCAGCTCTCACCTCCGGCAGAGCTTCTCCTGCATCCCAGGGGAGGACGAGGATATCGAGTCCGAATGGGCTCTGTTCCGTGCCTCCATTGCTGAGGCAGCCGATCGGAGCTGCGGCCGCAAGGTGGTCGGTGCCAGTCGTGGCGGCAAGCCCCGAACCCAATGGTGGACACCAGAGGTCAGGGCTGCCGTCAAGCTGAAGAAGGAGTCCTATCGAGCATGGATGGCTTGTGGGACTCCTGAAGCAGCTGACAGGTATCGGTCGGCCTCGAAGAGGTTCTGGCAAACCGTCCGGCGCCTCGGAAAGGGGAAGCAGTGCCCGGTCCACACTGTTTACAGTGGGGACGGGGGCCTGCTGACCTCGACTGAGGATATAGTTGGGCGGTGGAAGGAATACTTTGAGGCCCTTCTCAATCCCACTGACATACCTTCCATAGAGGAAGCAGAGACTGAGGACACGAACGCGGACAGTTCCATCACCGTGGCTGAGGTATCTGGGGTAGTCAAAATGCTCCCCAGTGGCAAAGCTCCGGGGGTGGACGAGTTTCGCCCTGAATTCCTTCTCCTCAACATTGCGTGGAAGTCCGGAACAGTACCTCTGGATTGGCAGACTGGGGTGGTGGTCCCCCTTTTCAAGAAGGGTGACCGGAGGGTGTGTTCCAACTATAGGGGGATCACACTCCTCAGCCTCCCTGGGAAAGTCTATTCCAGGGTGCTGGAGAGAAGGGTACGACCGTTAATCGAACCTCGGCTACAGGAGGTGCAATGTGGTTTTCTTCCTGGTCGTGGAACACTGGACCAGCTCTACACCCTTGCAAGGTTACTGGAGGGTACTTGGGAGTTTGCCCAACCGGTCTACATGTGCTTTGTGGACCTGGAAAAGGCATTCGACCGTGTCCCTCGCGTTGTCCTGTGGGGGGTGCTCCGGGAGTATGGGATTGGTGGCGCGCTACTACGTGCCATTCAGTCCTTGTACAACCGGAGCAGGAGCCTGGTTCGCATTGCCAGTAGTAAGTCAAGCCTGTTTCCGGTGAACGTTGGCCTCCGCCAAGGCTGCCCTTTGTCACCGATTCTGTTTATAATTTTCATGGACAGAATTTCTAGACGCAGCCAAGGTGTCGAGGGAGTCCAGTTCGGGGGCCTTAGGATCTCATCTCTGCTATTTGTAGACGATGTGGTCCTGATGGCCTCATCGGGCTGTGACCTGCAGCGTTTACTGGGACAGTTTGCATCTGAGTGTGAAGCTTCTGGGATGAGACTCAGCACCTCCAAATCCGAGGCCATGGTTTTCAGTCAGAAAAGGGTGGATTGCTCCCTCCGGGTTGGGATTGAGGTCCTGCCCCATTTGGAGGAGTTCAAGTATCTCGGGGTCTTGTTCACGAGTGAGGGAAGGTTGGAGCGTGAGGTCGATAGGCGGATCGGCGCAGCGTCTGCAGTAATGCGGTCGCTGTACCGGACCGTCGTGGTGAAGAGAGAGCTGAGCCGGAAGGCACAGCTCTCAATTTACCGTTCGATCTATGTTCCCACCCTCACCTATGGTCATGAGCTTTGGGTCATGACCGAAAGAACGAGATCGTGGATACAAGTGGCTGAAATGAGTTTTCTTCGTATAGTAGCGGGACTCACCCTAAGAGACAGGGTGAGGAGCTTGGTTATCCGGGAGGAGCTCAGAGTAGAGCCGCTGCTCCTTCA
Source organism: Dunckerocampus dactyliophorus (assembly GCF_027744805.1). Taxonomy (NCBI): domain Eukaryota; kingdom Metazoa; phylum Chordata; class Actinopteri; order Syngnathiformes; family Syngnathidae; genus Dunckerocampus; species Dunckerocampus dactyliophorus. Next base: position 2,434,572 of record NC_072835.1, on the reverse strand, counting down.
CATCGAGAGGAGCCAACTGAGGTGGCTCGGGCATCTCATCCGGATGCCTCCCGGACGCCTCCCTGGTGAGGTGTTTCGGGCATGCCCAGCCGGGAGAAGGCCCCGGGGAAGACCTAGGACACGCTGGAGGGATTATGTCTCACAGCTGGCCTGGGAACGCCTTGGTGTCTTCCCGGTGGAGCTGGAGGAGGTGGTCGGGGACCGGGAAGTCTGGGCTTCCCTACTGAGACTGCTGCCCCCGCGACCCGGACCCGGATAAGCGGAGGAAAATGGAATGGAATGGAATGGAGTTGAAGTATTAAAGAAAAAATACATTTTACTAAAAAGTTGTAGTATGAAAAATAATACAATACAACAGCTGTAATTTTATGAGACGAATGAACTCGCAATATTGAGGAAAAATAGCATAGCGTTGAAATATTAAACAAAAAAACATATATTTTTGAGAAACAAATAAAACAAAGTTGTCATTTTTTGCAAAATTTGGTTGGGGAAAAAGTCATAATATTACAAAAATAAAACTTAGAAAAATTATTTAAGAATAAAGTATAAATACTGAGGGTCATAAGTATTTGGTTGTTGTCCAAAATCTGACGATACCTGGCCCCATTCATCCTCTGTTTAATACAGTACAGTCGTCCTGTCCCCTTTGCTGAAAAGCACCCCCAAAGCGTGATGTTTCCACCCCCATACTTAACAGTAGGGATGGTGTTCTTGGGATGCAACTCAGCCTTCTTTTTCCTCCACACATGACGAGTGGAGTTTGCACCAAAAAGCTCAATTTTTTGTCTCATCTGACCACATGACATTCTCCCATGACCCCTCTGGATCATTCAGATGGTCCTTGGCAAACTTTAGACGAGCCCGCACATGTGCTGACTTCAACAGGGAACCTTCAGTGCACTGCATGATTTTAAACCATTACTCCGTAGTGTTCTACTGACAGTAGACTTTGAAACTGTGGTTCCAGCTCTTTTCAGGTCATTGACCAGCTCCTGCCGTGTAATTCTGGGCTGATTTATCACTTTTCTAATCATGAGTGATGCCCCACGAGCAGAGATCTTACATGGAGCCCCAGTCCGACGTAGATTAGCAGTCATGTTCAGCCTTTTCCATTTTCTGACAATTGCAGCAACTGTTGATTTATCCTCACCAAGCTGCTTTCCAATTGTTCCATAGCCTTTTCCAGCTTTGTGGAGCTCTACTATTTTGTCTCTGGTGTCTTTGGAAAGCTCTCTTGTCTTGCCCATGGTAGCAGTTGGATTATGACTGACTGTGGGGTGCACAGGTGACATTAGTGAGCTCAAAGGGGTGGTAGGTGGGTGGTTACTCGTGGTGTAAAGGTGGACTTTTTAGGGTGGACTGAGAGCTCTTTGAGAGTCAAAATTATTGCTGATTCTCAAGGGTGCAAATACTTATGAACCATAGTAATTTACAAATAAATCATTTTTAAAAAATCATACAATGTGATTTTTGGATATTTGTTTTTAGATTATGTCTCTAAGAGTAGAAATGCATCTATGATGAAAATTTCAGATCTCTCCCTATTTTATAAGTGGGAGAACTTGCAAAATCGCAGGGGGTGCAAATACTTATGACCCTCACTGTATATATATATTTTTTAAAGAAAAGTAAAAATGTGAAAGAAGCAAAGATTGAAGTTGATATGTTTTTTTAAATTGAGATGAAATACATATAACTTGTTCTCATATCTAGTGTGTTGCTTTAGAAAATATCCAAATTTCATTTTTCACAATGTGGCCCTCACTGGAGGAAAAGGTTTGGACACCCGTGGTGAACACATAGATGTTTTTGGCAGGGTAAAAATAAGTTAATGATTGAATGCAGGCTAGACTAGGCTAATTCTAACAGCCAATGTAGAGTATATTTCTTTATTTTCTTGCATTCTTTTCATTTTATGACCAATGTATATGTGTCAAAAGCCATACTTAATGGAAGAAAAATATGCTTATTAGTTTTGTACTGGAAGATGCCCAGTGGGATACATTGTGGTTGTCAATACCTGTGCTGTTGTGCAGCTAATAGCCACGCCTTCATGTTGTCCAATGTTGATGAATCTTTGTGGTTTCTATTCACGTGTGTCCAATCAGAGACTGATCTGGTTCTGGTCATCGGCGCCAATGACACAGTGAACTCCGCCGCCCAGGAAGACCCCAACTCCATCATCGCCGGCATGCCCGTGCTGGAGGTCTGGAAGGCAAAGCAGGTGAGACATCTGGCCAGCGCACGCCACGTTATTATCATCGCTGCATCCCCAGGCCCAAAATAGATGAAAAAAAACCACACACACACACACACACACACACACACGCACGCACACAAACACACTGAGATGGTTCCAACTCCAGGTGCGTCCCATCCTGATCCCATTAGGGGGTGACTGTGTCCCTGTGGAATGGCACTAAGCCCAGATCTGGGATTGATAGGAGCAATAAAAGGAGATGCTCCTCTTAACCACACACACACACACACACACACACACACACACACACACACACACGCATGCAGGTGCAGCAATAATTGCAGAGTGTGTTTAGGGAAATGTTTTGTGTCTGCAAAATAGCAGTGAAGCTTGAAGCAGTCATTCCTCAACATAAACTTCCTCAACATGCGCTTTTAGACACTAAAAATAAAAAAAAAAGAAAAAAAAGAAAGATACTTGTCGTGCACGTGGGCGCAGTTCGCTTAGCATTGCCACTGTTAGTCTTGTCATGTGACTCAAGGCTGGGCAGTAAAGAACATAAAATATATTTATTATTATTTGATTTTATGGCAATGTTTAATTAGAATTTATATGCAGACCTGATCAAAATCTTAAGATCAGTTGAAGCATCAAACACGGGACATTGAAAGGTGGAAAGAAGTTTTATTTTTTGATGGGGAAAAAATGAAAAACCTTAATGGTCCAGATGGCTTCCAACGTTCCTGGCATGACAAGGAGATCCCACCTGAGATGTTTTCTACCCGGCACAGTGGAGGGGGGTCCATCATGGTCTGGGGGGCTTTTTCATTCAGTGGAACACTGGAGCTTCAGGTGGTGCAGGGTCGTCAAACGGATGCAGATGTTGCAGCGGGCATCCCTCATGACTGAGGGCCCTGGTCTGTGTGGTACCAGCTGGGTTCTTCAACAGGACAACGCTGCAGTTCACAATGCTGGCTTGACCAAGGACTTCTTCAGGGAGAATAACATCACTCTTTTGGACCATCCTGCATGTTCCCCTCATTTAAATCCCATAGAGAACATTTGGGGATGGATGGCAAGAGAAGTTTATAAAAATGGCCATCAGTTCCAGACAGTTGATGCCCTTGGTGAAGCCATCTTCACCACTTATAATAAACTATTACAATAAAATATAATAATAATAATAATAATAATAATAATAATAATAATAATAAGGCATGTCCAATAATATCGTCCCACTGATATTGGCCCGATATTAGCATTAAAAATGTGATATTGGTATACATGGTAGAGTTTTTCCCGATAATGAAAACCAATATTTTTAAAAAAAATGCTGTGCAGATGAACATTCTAATGTTCACATGGCCAGGATGACACCACATACAGTGCAAGCTCACCTCCTTTGCGCTTTCCGCAGGCTCGTGTTCCTTGCCGCTCTGACTGTACTGAAGTGCCGGCTAGCTCCTCACATTAGCATCCGGGATGCTAGCTGTTAGCCATTCAGTGAAGCACAAAGAAGCTGCACTCCATGAAGGTCTTCATGGAGTTCTTGCCACATCGTCGATCTTGATCGGTAGTGAATTCACGTTTCCCATGACAATAGAAGGCACCAAAGGTACCACTACTTTGCTAGCCGCTTTCATCGTAGCCCTGGCTCTGCTGCTGCCTCTATCAATTGGTAGACCGGGGATCACACCGATGCCGGACGTCGCTCTCATGGCACATAAAAATGAGCTTGAATAAACAAACAGAGCTGCTTGAAAGGCAGCCACTCGTGGCTGCAATGTTAAAAACAACAAAGAACTCTTTGTGTGAATCTGTTATGTCTTATTTTCTCTTATTATGTCTATTATTTTGGTTAATAAGAGTGTAAAGGGGATTATAGGGGTGTTATTTCATGTCTAGAGGGCTGTAATACTGTTAAAAAACATTTTTAGAAGGTTGTAAACAGGTTTTCTGTGCATGACAATATTCAATGTATAAATAAGGAATCCTACTTCACTTGTAACGGTCGGGTCTGGAATCGTTGAACTACACTATAAATATGAAACTACATGACACATCTTCCACCAGGCAAAATCTTAATTTTTACTGACAAAAAATGATGCTGCGCACATAGCAAATATCTGTTTTTTTTGTTTTTTTAAATATCTGTTTTGTTGTGGATATAACTTGAGCCTTTAGTTTATTTCTAGGGAGCAGATACTGGTGTGAGTTGTGGCCGACAGCAGCTCCTGTGTTGTTATTTTTTAAAAAAAATTTAAAAAGCTCCCAAAAAACCCTACAAAAGAAAAACAACAGATGATCTTTATCTGCTCCTGGTGTGTGCAGGTGGTGGTGATGAAGCGCTCCCTGGGAGTGGGCTACGCCGCCGTGGACAACCCCATCTTCTACAAGCCCAACACGGCCATGTTGCTGGGCGACGCCAAGAAGACGTGCGATGCCTTGCACAGCAAGGTCCGCGAAGTCCAGTAACCTTCGCCACAAATAAGACAGTGGTCGTCTTTGTGATGACACCACATCTTACAGTAATAGAAAACAAACGGCAGCGTTTGTCCTTACTGTACACATGTTTGTGTGCTCACTTATTTGGTTTCATGAAGGAAGATATTATTATTATTATTATTATTATTATTATTAACCTACAACACAACACATACTATAGAAAAGTACAGTAGATTACCTTCCATGCTCTAATTATAGCCCCGAAAATCACAAAGCCTCCGTTGGAAGACCTTACATGTACATATGACTCGGAGTGCATGAGAAAGTGACTTTCATGCCAACATTTCAAATCACATGCAGAGCTAGATAAATAAGAATAAATTTAAAAAAAAAGAAAAGAAATAAAATAATTACAGGGGGTTGCCTACAGCCACAGCTGTCATGGAGCTGTGATTGTTGGCGTTAATTGGAGCATTTACCGTAATGAGGATGTTAGTTGTGTAAAATGACTTCTTTTTGTTTTTGTTTTGTTTTTTTTAGGAGGAGCACTAGATAATGAACTTTCATAGAACATAGGAGCCTTTTCCTGTTTGTGTTGTTTTTTTTGTTTTGTTTTTACCACATGCTGCATTCTCTCCCATTCATGATAAGCTGAGTGTGAGGAAACATAGCAATACAGTCAAGTAGAGTAGAGCACACGCGCTTAGGAAGTGTAGGCGTAGTCCCTTGATGGCCTGCTCAGACTAACAAGTCCACATGTACACACATAAAAAAAAAAAAAAAAAGTACAAAGACATAAAAAGTCTGTGTCCACATGTCCTGGCGCGCAAACACGTTTTGGCCAATCAGAGGCCGGAAGAAGCGACGTCAGCCGACTTGGACACTGCCGTTGCTCAGCTTCCCTCTATCGTTTTTTAAAAAAATACATTCATTCGTAAATCATCGCTGTTTCATGGTTGAATACGACAAATTCTTCATGTTTTAAAAATATACCTGTATATGCATTTTTAAGCAAATTTTATGGGGTTTAAGTCACACCAGCCAAAAATGCACAATGAAGAGGAAAAAAACATATGTACGTCAGACTGGATCATAAGTCGCATTTTTGGGCGTGAATTAATTTGATAAAATAAGAGACCAAGAACAGACATTTCATCTTGAAAGGCAATTTATAGTAGTAACAATAAAATGGAGAACAACAGGCGTCTGTTAACGTGAATAGGTGGTATGTTACCGTAACATTAACACTTATTCACACAACTAAAGCCTAAACAACATAACATGACTGGTTAACTTGCAGCTGGTAATCTGCAGAATGTGATTTTCGTTTCGGGGGTGTCTGTGTGCCGTCTTTTCTAAGTTGATGTTTACGTTGTACATTTTCAGTGGTACGGGACTGATAGGATTAGCAGATACTGGCACACGAGCCTAGAGCGCAGTCTCGCGGCTGTCAGTAGGGGGAAAAAAACAGATACATAAGTCGCTCCGGAGTACAAGTCGCAGGACCAACCAAACCATGGAGAAAAAAATGTGACGTATAGTCCGGAAAACACAGTAATTTTGGCCTAAATCAGTGGTGTCCAAAGCTGTTTTTTATTCACAGCATATTCTGAAAATATCATTGAGCAAGAAAAAGCAAAAATGAAAAAATCAGCAGTAATTTTACAAGAATAAAGTCAAAGCATTACAAGAAAAAAAGTTGTCATCGAACGAGAAAAAGTTGCAATTTTACAAGAATAACGTAATTATGAGGGGAAAATAACGTCGGATTAGTAGCATAAGGCATATGAAATATTAAAGAGATGTTTTTTTTTGTTTTGAAGTTGTAATCTTATGAAAAACAAAAATCAACGAATAAAGTTGTTACTTTTGAAAAATGAGTTTGCAGGAAAATGCTTGGATGTCAATATTATGGGAATAAAATCAGAATTATAGAACATTTACAAGAAGAGCAAAGTTGGACAATTTAAAAAAAACACTCATTTTAAGAGGAAATTTAAAAAATTAGGTTTACAGGAAGTGTAAAGCTGGACAATAAAAAAACAGCATAATGGGGGTGGGAGAAACATTATTTTATGAAAAAAAAGGGGAAAAAATGTTAGATTTTAACAAGAAAAAAATTGTGATTTTACAAGATTAAACTCCTAATATTAGGAGGAAAAATAAAGTAACTTTAGTAGCATAGAGTTGAAACATTAAAGAAAAAGTTCCAAAAGGATGAGAAACAAACAAAAGTTGTCAGTTTTGGAAAACTGGGTTGTGGAAAAAGTTCTACTGTGAGGAGAATAAAGTCAAAATATGAAGAGAAAACAGTCGTATTCTAACAAGAACAAAATTGCAATTTTACAAGAATAAACAAAAATATTAGGAGAAAATGGAATGTAATTTTAGTAGCACAGACTTGGAATATTTAAGAAAAAATACATTTTTTCCCAATATTATGAGAAACAAACAAAATAAAGTTGTAATTTAGCTTTTAACTTTTAAACATTTCCGATGAAAATTGAAATATTTGGCATAAATAACAGCAGCAAAAACTGAAGGGGGGGGGGGGGGGGGGGAACAGCAAAGAGTGAAGTTGATATTAATAATTAATAATTAATAATAGGCTTTTCCACCTAATGTGACAAAGCTGAGATGAACTCGCTAGCAAATCTTCACAAAATATCAACGTGGAAAAGTTGCATCCTTTCGTTTTTCCACTATGTGGCCCCCGCTGGAGGAAAAACCTTTGGACATCTCTGGCCTAAAAGAAGCGTATTCAAGCATTAAACATGACGAAATGAAGTAAAATAGAACTATAAGGTGTTCAGAAGTGGCATTCAAAGATGTAGTGTTCTACTATGTGACCATAGGGCTGTTATTTCATGTCTAGAGGGCTCTAATCATGTTAAAAGGGAGTATTTAGAAGGCTGTACGCAGGCTTTCCATTCTCTAATTACCAAAATATTGCGTTTATTAATGAGGAATCCTACTTCACTCATTACGGCCCGGTCTGGAATCGATTAACCGCCATAAACGAGCGATGCAAAGTCTTCATTTTTGACAAAAAATGTTTTACACATAGGAAATATGCATTTAAAAACTAAAATCTCTGAGTTAATGTGGACGTAACCTTAGCCGCTAGTGCTGCCACGTCTGTAAAAAATATAAAAACCAACAGGTGATCTTTCTCCAGCTCTTTTTGTGTCTTATCCAAACGTTTGTGTCCTTTTGCTTTGTTGCCTTTTGCTGAAATGTTGATGAACGACTTAGAAGTAGAGATGATGATGATGATGATGATGGTGATGATTTCCGATCAGTCAAAGGGTCCTGGAAGACCACCTGCTGATGTGTACTCATATTCCAGCCTCTTCCTCATCCTCTACCTCACCGCACCACCGACCAATAGCCTTCCTCCGTTGGAAAGCCATCCGACCAATCGCTCGTCATTTCCGTGCTCTTTTTCTTTTTCCTTTATTTTGAAACTTGTGGATTTCTGTTGTGATCACCTGACCTCAGTTTGCTGCTGTCGTGTAAAAAGGATAAAGGTTACACACGATTACAATATTTGGAGCGTTTTGGTGTGCGCGTGCGCGCGTGCGTGCGTGCGTGCGTGTGTGTGTGTGTGTGTGTGTGTACATTCTGCCCCCCCCCCCCTTCAGGAAAGTATTTTTGTGAAAGCGCCAACACTTGTACCACCTTTTCATGCAGCGTGCTGGGCCAGTGGAACGCTATGGAAATGTACTGTGAGTGTTCTTTTCCACTTTTGTTGACCATGTGCAGCCTCGTCCCTCATAAGAAGAATAAAAACCTGGATTTACACTACATTGGCTGGTGGGGGGGTTCCTCTTATTTTACCCATTTATCACCACACAGATGCAGCACACTCTAAATTTTGGCTTTGGGTTCATTTCATTTCATTTTTTCACCCTTTTTTTTTTTTTTTACAATTTTAAATATAAACAGTCTTTTAAAAACTAAATTTTTTTAATGGAATTTTAATTAATAAAAATAAATATATTTGTTGTAATATATAGTTTAATACATATAATTTTAAAAATATAAAATTTGTAAATTTAAAAATTAAAAAAAATTACAATTTTGAATGTTAGAGCTTTGATAAAAAAAATCAAATTAAAAATTTTTAAGGATTTACATGTATACATACGTATTTAAAATTTTTTAGGTTTTTATGAATTTTTGCACTTTTACATTTAATATAATTGCAGTTTGTTTTAATTTAAATTTTTATTTTTTTTACATTTTTTTTGTTTAATTTCTGTTTACAATTTTTTTATGTTATTTTTAATAAAAGATATAATATAAACAATATAGTATATAATAATTTTAATTATATGTAAATTATATTTTACATTTAAAAATTGAAAAAAATGAGTTTTCAAATTTTATATTGTACATTTTTTAAATTTTTGTTTACAATTTTTACATTACATTTTTTAATGAATAAAAAATACAATATAAATACACTAAATAATATATAGTATATATAATTTTTTAAAAATTGTCAAGTTAAAATGTTTTCTAAAAAGTAAAAAAAAAATACATTTTAAAGTGTTTATTGCTTATTCTATTTTATTTCTTTTATGCATTTTATTTTATCGCATTAAAAATTTATGTTAATTATTTTTTTAATATTGTTTTATTCTCATACTATTTTACGTTTTTTTTAATTCATTTGATTTTTTTTTCCTAAATAAAAGTGATATAATTATAGATTAAAAAAGAAATATGTGCATTTGATGAAGTAAGTGTATTTATTCAAAGGTACAATTTGTAGATATGCAGTATTTATACATGAATGTACAGTATATTTGATCTCTCATAGGATAACAACTATATAATGTATACGTCCAACATATGAATACGTTTCCTGTACTACAGTATATTAAGAGTATTATTTGTTGTGTACAGCATATTTACTGCATATATTTGTCCTCTTCAGTGTGCGAGGCACAAAGGGATGGCATGAGTCTGGCATGGGGGTTGCGTTCCTGCCTGAAATGTAAACAGCGGTTTGTGTGACATGTTCACCTGCCGGCCGCACTTGATTGCCATTCATCATCAGCGGGGAGGCGGCTGGAGGCGCTGAGATTGCAGAGATGAGACGGCGGATAGATTGATGATGGCATGCGTGTGCGCCATGAGGGCGGCTTCATCCCGTAACAAGTAGCACTCAGGCGGCCGCCTCTTATCTTCCCCCGGCTGAACGTCGTCTGAGGGCAACTGTCACTCCCCGGGTGAGATGCGGCGATTAGGGGAGCGTGTGTTGCTTGTGTGTGCAGGCGGGGATGCTCTCACACGTTATCTGAAGGCTCTGGTGGTGAAGCATTGTGGCCGTTGGATGGATAACCCGCACGTCTCGCCCACAATCAGCCTCCGTGCTGCTTTAAGTACGCTAGGTGTTGAGTTTCGTGCACTTTCTGCAATCAGCAGTGTGCACTCTGACCAGAACGAGGCAGTAAATGAACTGGGAAGACGTTAGGGATACACCAGGGTTGTCCAAACCTCTTCTCAGTGAGAACTTTGATATTTTGTGTAGCTATGCCAACAGGTTATATATATATATATATATATATTTTTTATTTTTTTTTTTTTAAACCTGCGTTTATTATTAGGCAAGGCTAGGCAAGTTTATGTCTAGAGCACAATTCGTACACCAGTTAATTCAAAGTGCTTTACAGCAAAGAATGGTAAAATCATTCTAACATTCATTGCATAAAATTCCATAAATCATTCCAATATCACAGAATATTACAACCTAAAAAGGAAGAGCATATTTTTTCTTTAATATTTCAACTAGGCTACTAAAATAACATTATTTTTCTTCATAATATTACGAGGTTATTCATATTATTCTCGTAAAAATGCAACTTTTTGTTTGAATATTTTGACTTTATTCTAAAAGGTTTTTCATTTCTATTTCTGTTTTCATTTGGCTGTTTTTTTTTCCAACTATTTCGACTTTTTCTTCTTGTAAATGTTCTAATGTCTCATTTCGTGACGTTATTCCCATGATATTATTTTGACTTAGTTTTCCAAAAATGAAAACTTTATTTGTTGTTTTGTTTGTTTTTCATAATATTCAGACTTTTTTTAAACCCTCTTTCTTCAATATTTCAACTTTATACTGCTAGAATGAGGTTATTTTTTATTTTCATAAAATTATGACCTTTTCTTGTTAGAGTACAACTGCTTTCTCTTCATATTTTGACTGTTTTTACTGGGTTTTTTTTGTTTTCTTTGTAGCTTTTTTGTGAAATCCTATTTTTAGAATGTGCCTCAAATGGCTGCCAGGCCGCACTTTAGACACCCCGTGGAAGAGTTTTCATCCACATCCACGTCCTTCAGGCTTGCTAGAAACACACAGCAATAATCCTCTTGATCTTGCAGGGAGGGGTTGGGGGGGGGGGGGAGTCCCTGTCAACAAATGAGTGGGAAAACAGGATTTCATCTGCGTACCTTTCAGCAGGGATGACTTCATGCACACATGCTGATGCTGGATGGAAATAAATAAATACAGCATGTCTGGAGGGGGCGTGCCAGGGATTTTGTTGCAAATCTGGGTAAAAATGCAGATATCGATCACCACGGAATGAAAACCGACTTGTGTCATTACACATGAGCCACAGCATAGCTTGCTAGCTAACAAAGACTGAAAAAGAACTTCTATTTTCTCCGTTTTGCTTGTTTTGAGTTCCTCATCCCGTCACAGATCGTGACGCACACGCTGCAGTTACAGTCCTGACGTCTTGTTTAATGCCTCATCCCCTTCCAAAACAAAGCTTTTTTCCCTCAAATATATATCACTTTTTCTTCAAAAATTACAAACATTTTTCACCGCAAAACATGGCTTTATCCTCAAAAATGAGCATATTTTCAGAAAAAAGATGAATTAGAAAAAGCTATGTTTTTTGTAGTGGGGGAATATTGTTGGAAAAAAAAGTTGAATGTTCAATTTTTTGGAGGAAAAAAGCTGTGTTTTTTGTGGGGTTTAGGAATAAAAAAATCAGAAAAAATGTGCGACTTCCTTTCTCAAAAATATGTCACTTTTTCTTCAAAAACTTTTTTTTTAGATTCAATTTTTCTTTTAAAAAGCTGTGGTTTTTTTGTGTTGGTGGGGGGTGGTTAGAACATTTGCAGAAAAAAAATAACGTATATTTTGGAGAATAAAGCTGTGTTTTTTTATGGGAGGAAGTAGTGGTATACCTTTTTTTTAAAACATGTTACTTCCCCTTGTAAAACACAGCTGGTTTTTCCTCAAAAATATATCACTTTTTCTTCAAATACAGTCAAACCTGCCACCTGTATATAATGGCCACCTGCCTATAGCGGCCACTGACAAATCCTCCGCTGAAAATTTACATGTTATGACCCTGTTTATAGCAGTCACCTGTCTAACACGACCAGCGGCCACCCATTTTGTCTCCCTTGGTCAATATCTGACCGCATATAGCGGCCAAAATGCCGACTCAAGCAGAAGCTTCATGCACGAAAAAGTTTCGTTTTTTAATCAATGAAGCCGTCGTGTGTAGACTTTAATTACTGAGTCCTAGCTCAGTCACAATCATTCACAAGATCCACACAAACTGTCAGTTGTTCCACATAAAAAAGCCGTCTTCTTTGGAGCTTGTTGCAGACAGTGACACCGTTTATTTCCTGGTGTGAGACAATGTGCACTGGTCAATACTGTAATGCCACTTGTTGTGGGGAAGGAGAGACTCACGTCGCCAATACACTTAAATGGCTTTATTAACAGCGGTTTATTAACGTAGTAGTTCTTTACAACTTTTATCCGCAGTCCCACAGTGCCCTCTACTGGTCAACATGTAACAGTATAATTATATGTACCTGCAAACACAACAAGCTTCTAATCACAGACATGTTAATATGTGCATGCACACATTCAAAATGGCTGCCGACCTGTCTATAACGGCCACCTGCCTATAGCGACCACTTTTGCCGTTTCCCTTTAGTGGCCGCTATTGACAGGTTTGACTGTATTACAAACTTTTTTTCTCAAAATATTCAAATATATTCCCCCAAATAACACTTCCTTTTCCTCAAAATATGTTACTTTTTAAAAGATTTAAAATTAAAAAAGAAGTACTACACAGTACGACGACAGTATGCGAGTAAAGTCAAAATATTATGGCCATAAAGTCATAATATTCCAAAAAAAACCCCAGAAGAAATTGAAAAACCTGCCGTAATTTTACAAAAACAAAGTCACAATTTTAAAAGAAAAAGTCGTATTTTAATGAGAAAAGAGTAGCAATTTCATGAAAATAAACTCACAATATAATGAGGGGAAAATGAAGTCATTTTAGTAGTGTAGAGTTAAATTATTAAAGAAAAATTACTTCATTTTTTTTCAGCAGTAATATTATGGGGAATAAATAAAACAAAAGTCCAAATATTATGAGAAGATAATTTATAAAGATTAGTTACAAAGAAAGAAATATTTGGAAATATTTGGATTTTTTTTTTTAAACAAAAAACTGAAAAAAAGAGCAAGGTCAATAGTGTTTTTTTTCAAGTACACTTGGTAGATAAATAGATGATGACATCTTTTATGTAGCATAGCGACAGCACAACTGACAACTCCTCCATCCAAAAGACATACTGCAAAGATTAAACACATTAGTGCCATCTATGGGCATTGAAGAGTAACAACATGACAAATTATGTAACAGATAGATAGATGGATAGATAGATAGATACTTTCATGTCTAAAATGTCTAAAACAATATTGTGGGTCACCAAAATGTGTTCATTCCATGACATCAGACATGTGATGTTACACATATTGGTATCGGTTGATAATGGCATCAGACATTGACAGTTGGAAGATGTGGGCATATTGGTTATCGGCAAAAAAAGCGAATATCGGACATCCCAAAATATTATCCTCTTTTACTTACATAACAAAATGATATTCTTGAAATATATTTTAACTTGTTAGCATATCTACATGTGTTGCTTTACAAAATCTGAAAGTGGCAAAGTTGCATCCTTTCATTTTTCACTATGTGGCCCTCCCTGGAAGAAAAACCTTTGGACACCCTTGCACTGAGTTCCTAACTCATTAAAGAAGGCTATGTTTATGAAATATGATGACTCCTTATTTGGTTTGGTTCAATTTCGTGGCAAGAAAAAGCCATGAAAGCTAAAGCGTGTTTGGAAGAGCAGCTTTGAAATGATGAATCCAGCTCATCCCCACCCAGAGTGAGGCCTCTGGGATCCGTTGCACTTTTCCGAAAGACATTTGCGCTGCGACAGCGGGAGATAAATGTACAATCACTAACGCGGCCAGCCAACAACACAAATGACCTTTTTACTGTTCAATTTCATGGCTGCTTAGGGTCAACTAGCATAAACATTGCGGCAGCGAGTCTTTCAAGGCAGCTTTTATTGTCCAGCTGCTCCTCAAGCCCTGGATGTAAATTGTTGAGAGATTTGGATGGAAGGAAAGAAGAGGGGCCTACATGTGTCTATCTGTGTGCCTTTTAGGGCAGAATGCCTCTTCAAAACACAGGCATCACACCGTTTTAGGGAAACAAAATGTTTATTGAAACATCCTCCAAGGCCACTTAGCAACACTTTGTTATTGTCATGTGCTCACGCTGGAAATATGGCGGCCAAAATAGAAAAGCCATGCTTGAGCAAAAGAACTGGTAGGAAAGTACCTGTAGAGTTCTGCAAATTATGGAGGACTCTTGGCACATTCTTACACAGGAAACAAGTTGCTGGGCCTCAGGATCCAACTCATAGTCTGTAGGATTCAGCTGGCTAAAGAGTCTGTAGGATTCAACAGGTTAAACGGTCCATAGGATCCAACAGTTTCAAAATCAGTAGGGTATAACTGTTAGAATTGCCATAGCATCCAACTGTTAAGGGTCCCTAGGATCCAACGGGTTAGATGATCCGTAGGATCCAACAGTTAAAAGATCCGTATGATCCAAGAGTTTCAAAATCAGTGGGGTATAACTGTTAGAAGCACCATAGCATCCAACAGTTAGGGTTCTGTAGGATCCAACAGGTTAGACGGTCCGTGGGATCTCACAGTTCATGGATCAGTAGGTAGCCAACAGGTTCAAGTGTCAGTAGGATCCAACCGTTTCAAAATCAGTAGGATTCAACTATTAGAATATTCCACAGAATCCATATTCGATTCTATTTCTAATTTTCCTATTATAATTTCTAATAGGAACAGTTAATAGATCAGTAGGTAGCCAACAGGCCGAGGAGTCACTAGGATCCAACTTTTATAATATTTGTAGGATCCAAGAGTTTCAAAATCAGAAGGGTTTAACTGTTAGAAGCTACACCGGAGCCATAAGTTAAAGGGCCCGCAGGATCCAACTCGTTATAGCTTTAGTAGCATCCAACTGTTGACAATTCAAGGATTAGTATGAGTAAACTAGTTAGAGGGTCCATAGGATCCAAAGGTTAAAGAGTTCGTAGGATCCAACTGTTAAAGAGTCCGTAAGATCCACCAGTTCAAGGATCAGTTTGATCCAAATGTTAGAGGATCTATAGGATCCAACTGTTAAAGGGTCTGTATGATTCAACAGTTAAAGGATCAGTAGAAGCCAACAGGTTTAAGTGTCAGTCAGATCCAACTGTTAAAGTATCCATAGGATGCAACAGTTTCAAAATCAGTAGGATTCAACTGCTAGAAGCTCCATAGGATCCAACTGTTAAGGGTCCGTAGGATCCGACTCGTTATAGCTTTAGTAGTATCCCACTGTTAAAGGGTCCGCAGGATCCTCTGGTTCAAGGATCAGTATGGTCCAACTGTTACAGGGTGCATAGGATCCAAAGGTTAAAGGGTCAGTAGGATTCAACAGTTAATGGATCAGTAGGTAGCAGACAGCTTTAAGTGTCAGTAGGATCCAATTTAAAATATCTGTAGGATCCAACAGTTTCAAAATCAATAGGACTTAACTGTTTGAAGCTCCATAGCATCCAACTGTTAAGGGTTTGTAGGATCCAATGGCTTAAAGGGTCCTTACAAACCAACTGTTAAAGGCTCCGTAGCATCCAATAGTTGAAGGTTCAGTGTGATCCCACTATTAGAAAGGTTAAAGCCTCCATAAGATCCAAATCGTTACAACTTCAGTAGGATCCAACAGTTAAGGGTCTCTGGATCCATATATAGTTTAGCTGACTTAGGTTTTTGTCTTTTTCAGTGTTCTGTGGTTCACCAAATGTTTTCCTTCAAAACCTTTTATGGACCTAATTGTGGACTGTGGATTAATTGTAATCCTACAGGTTTTAGAATAAGGACCACATCTGCAACAAGTCAGCCCAGGGCAGCTCACCCTTTCTCAAGTAAGAACCACTGCTAGACCTTTTTAGAAACCTAATACTACTGAGGCTGATACGTTTCACCTTGTTTGTGGCTGAGGGTTGGTAGGTTAAACCAGTTACCCTGATTTCTGGTGCCACTAAAAGAAATATCTGTGTTCAGTGAAGTCATAGAATCATTGTAGTCCTCACTTGAAAATGAAAACAACAAAAAGCTCTTCAGGGACGTCAAAGACGGGAAGAAAAAGTGCCATCCCGGTGTCTCAGGCGATGAAAGGCAGTTGTGGACGGATGTTAGCGGCCGTCAATGGGTGTCAGGTATCAGCTGGATGACCTCTTTGGTGTCAAGGGGCCCTCATCAGCGCCACACAAAGGAAGGGGCTGACAATGAAGGAGGGATGGAGTTTCAGAGGCCAAACATCCTATCTCTCCCAGTGCTATTCTCCATCTCCCTCGCTCAATTTCTGTCTCTTCCTCGCTGTTTGTCAAACTACAAAGGCAGAAACACCTGAGCCCTCCATTCAAGCACCACTATGTCATGGAATGCGTGTGTGTGTCTGATGTGTGTGTGTGTTTGGTGCAAAAAAGCGGCAGCCTTCATACCTGCTTGGCCGTACCTTCCTGATAGTCTTTGAACGCACCGAAGCTGTATGGTGGTGCATTCAGTGCTTGTAGGAAATGTGCTGACAGCCTCTTAGCAGGTCTGGAAATGAGTGTGTTTGTGTTTGAGAGATGAGAGCGACGTGTTGGTGCATACTGTACACACTGTACTGTACGTGCATGCATGCTCTTCCTACAGCGTCAGTAGGATTTACATTTGTGAAAACTTTGTAGTTTTTAGTATATTTGCAGAACATTTTTAATTTTTTTTTTAAAAGACAAAGGCTGTGTTTTTAGGCGGGACATTTTAATATTTTTAAATATTTTTTTAATTTATTTTTTACTTTATTTTTTAAGAAAAAAAAAGTTGTGTTTTGGGGGAAGTAGCCATTTTTTTTAATTTAATTTTATTTATTTATTTATTTTTTTAGAAAAATGGTTATGCAACAATCTGGATACATATTAAAGATGATATTACCATGACAACAAGGAAGATGGAGGATACAACCCACAAAGAACCATGCAGTTAGAAGGATTACATTCAATAACATTTGACTTTTGATACCATCGATGCATCAACAAAGTACTACAGTTAGGAACTCATGCATCTACGCTCAATAACACTCATGGTACAACACCAAAGACGGCAGGAAGTGGATCCGGATATCAACTATTATTACAATCTATTATTTGTTTTATTGTTTTTTTTATTTTATTTTAAAAAGACAGTAATGATAATATTAGCAATTAATGTGATACGGAGAGGGGGTAGGATTAAATAAGCTCTGCTTCTTTCTTCTCCTTTTCGCACATGTGGAATTGTGAATTGTAACATGAAGCATTCAATGTAAACTGCATGCATGTTTGAAAAACATTCAACCATAACCATAATACAAAGAAAAAAAAGGAATTGAAATTTTTGTGGTTTGGGGGGAAATGACCATCTTTTTATTATTTTTGCAAAAAATATATTTTTAGGAGAAAAAAGGTTATGTTGGGGGGGGGTGGAGTAACAATCTTTTACATTTATTTTTTTTTTAGAAAAATGATTATTTAAGTGAATAAAAATTACAACACAAAGAAACGTTTTTTAAAGTTGTGTTTTGGGGGAAATTAGCATACTTAAAGTTTAATAAAAAAAATACATAAATATAAGGAGGGATTAGGATATTTTTTAAAAAAGTTGTGTTTTTAGGAGAAAAAAAGCTGTATTAGGTTAGGGGAAAAAGTAGATGTATACTAAAAAGATATATTTAAAAAAGAAATGCTACTCCCTCCTCCAAAACACAGGTTTTTCTCAAAAATATATCTTTTTCCTCTAAAAATTCTAATATTCTCCCCCCAAAACGTTGCTTTTTCCTCAAAAATGTAGTACATCTTTCTCTGAAAGGAAATTCCTGTGCTGCATGTGAGTAAAGGTGCATGTGTGTGTATGTGCTTATCGCCTGCGCTTGTGCTGTTGATGTTGATGGTGGCGCAGGTGGAAGCTTGAAAGTGCTGGCGAGGCCCACATGGTCACCCGGTGCTTATCAGTCAGGTGTGGCTGCAGCGCAAACGCGCGCTTGTTGTGGTTTGCGTGTGCGTTTCAAGTGGGCGTCTCGGGGAGGCACAATGGGCATGTCGTGCCACCGAGGAGAAGTTGAAGAGGAAGATTTCCTGCTGGAATGTCAGGAACCACAACAAAGAGCCGCCTCTGTTATCACAAAGAGGATCCATGGCGCTTATTTATTGTGAGTGGATGCGCCCACAGGTGTGCCCTGCGCGTGTGAAATGAAACCCAATGAGGAAGATACATGGAAGTACTGGATGTGTTTTACATTACCATTACTACTGCTTTGTTGTATATTCAATATACAATATATTTCAATGCAAATTCACTTCAGATGGATTTGGAAAGGCTTCCCTACACGTTGTAAATGATGTAGAAAGAAAGAAAAGACGATGGAGGGAAAGCCCTGGTGAGTGCGAGCGTGTGATGAGTCATCCATGAGGATTCAAAGTCATCAAAGATGAGTCATCCATGAGTCATTCAAAAGCACATTGAGGAGTTTTCTGTGCAATTGATGTGTTTTGGCAGCGAGGACACACGCTGCTGCTCACTGGCCGTCTGCCAACACAACACTCCAGAATAGCAAATATTCCCAATTCAACCTCCTGGGCCTGCCTGCCTATGACTGCCCAAGGCTGCCTATGACTGCCTAAGACTGCCTATGACTGCTTGTGACTGCCTATGACTGCCTATGACTGCCTGTGACTGCCTATGACTGCCTAAGACTGCCTATGACTGCCTATGACTGCCTGTGACTGCCTATGACTGCCTATGACTGCCTATGTCTGCCTATGACTGCCTATGACTGCCTATGACTTCCTATGACTGCCTATGACTGCTTGTGACTGCCTATGACTGCCTATGACTGCCTGTGACTGCCTATGACTGCCTATGACTGCTTATGTCTGCTTGTGACTGCCTATGACTGCCTATGACTGCCTGTGACTGCCTATGACTGCCTATGACTGCCTATGTCTGCCTATGAGTGCCTATGACTGCCTAAGACTGCCTATGTCTGCCTATGACTGCCTATGACTGCCTATGACTGCCTATGTCTGCCTATGACTGCCTATGACTGCCTATCTTTGTGTTATTTATTGTTTGTTGTCAACATTTCGGCTTTTTTCTCAGTGTGCCTTTTGCTCTATTTTTACCATTTTTGCTGTTTTTTTAAATGTTATTTTGTTTCTGCAGTGATGCAATGACAAATTAGCCACGGCCCACAGATGGTCCCCGGCCGCACTTTGGACACCGCTACTTGGTGAGTGAAGCGATGGCGGTTGAGGGGAGAAGGGCTGCAGGGTTACAACAGTCAGGCCTAATGAGCAGCGTTTTTTGTAGTGGCGCACATCTGTGGAGTTATACAGCATTGGTGCCTTCATCTTGAGGTAGCAAAGGTTGATTTTGAGCCACAACTTTCGCGTGAGCAGGCTCATCGCTGCGTGCTGACACTCACTCTCTCTCCTTGCCGCTCAACCTGTGAGCACGAGGCGAGCCGGTGTGTGTGTGCGCCCTGATGGTACCTCCGGTCAGGTTTTGGGGACTTGGCTTGCCTGGAGAGCAGCAAGGCAAGCGTACGGGCGTGTACGGTCAAAATGCGTGCCTGTTGGTCATTCTCCGGGATGGGGGGGGGGGGGGCAAAGTCCCAAAGCTCGATGGGTTGCTGAGCCCTGTACTACAGTATACTCGTTCATAACGTACTGCACAACACCAGTCCATACACTCCTACACTACGACTCCGTGACCGAACATTTATTTTGAAATGGAAAGTGTGTCAGAGAGTCTGATGAGCTTTTCCGTGCGCCAGTAGCAGTAGTAGCAGTACTTTATTAATCCCACAGCAGGGAAATTCACTTGTTACAGCAGCAAGCAAGCAAGATACACAAGTAAAGAATGCATAGTGACATAGTGAATACAAAATGGTTCAGGTGTTGTAGAGCCTGACAGCGGTCGGTATGAAGGACCTGCGGAACCTCTCCTTCTTACACCGTAGGTGTAACAGTCTGCTGCTGAAGGAGCTGCCCAGGGAAACAACAGTGTCATGTAGAG
Organism: Dunckerocampus dactyliophorus; assembly: GCF_027744805.1. Lineage (NCBI taxonomy): Eukaryota > Metazoa > Chordata > Actinopteri > Syngnathiformes > Syngnathidae > Dunckerocampus > Dunckerocampus dactyliophorus. The sequence continues at coordinate 2,414,413 of NC_072835.1, read as the reverse complement.
GGTGAGAGGTGTTGTCCATGATGGACGTCAGCTTAGCCAACATCCTTCTCTCCCCCACTTCCTCCACGGAGTCCAGAGGACCGTCCAGGACAGAGCTCGCTCTCCTGATCAGCCTATTGATCCTGCTCCTGTCCCTGTCCGTGCTGCCCCCTCTCCAGCAGCCCACAGCATAGAAGATGGCTGAGGCCACCACAGAGTCATAAAAGGTCCGTAAAAGAGTCCTGCACACACCAAAGGACCTCAGTCTCCTCAGCAGGTGGAGGCGACTCTGGCCCTTCTTGTAGAGGGCGTGGGTGTTGACGGACCAGTCCAGCTTGTTGTTAAGGTGAACACCCAGGAATTTGTAGCTGTCTACCAACTCTATGTCCGCTCCCTGGATGTTCACCGATGTGAAGTGAGATGTTTTCCTCTGGAAGTTAATGATCATCTCCTTTGTCTTGCTGGTGTTGAGTTGCAGCTGGTTAAGCTCACTCCAGCTGACAAAGTCCCTGATGACCGTCCTGTATTCCAGATCATTCCCCTCTGAAACACAACCCACAATGGCTGTGTCGTCGGAGAACTTCTGGGTGTGACACTGTGTGGAGTTGTGTGTGAAGTCCGAGGTGTAGAGGGTGAAGAGGAAAGGGGAGAGCACCGTACCCTGAGGGGCACCTGTGCTGCAGAGTACCATGTCAGACACACAGTGACGGAGCCTCACATACTGTGGTCTGTTGGTGAGGTAGTCTATAACCCATGCAGTCAGGTGTTGGTCTACTCCCACACTCTCCATCTTCACTCTGAGTAGTGACGGCTGGATGGTGTTGAAGGCACTGGAGAAGTCAAAAAACATGACACTCACAGCGCTCCCGCTGTCCTCCAGGTGTAGTAGTGATCTGTGCAGCAGGTAGATCACTGCGTCGTCCACTCCTATCCCAGGCCGGTAAGCAAACTGCAGGGGGTCCAGCTGAGTGCCCACCAGGGGTCGCAGGTGCTGCAGGATAATCCTCTCCATGGTCTTCATCAGGTGAGAGGTCAAGGCAACAGGCCTGAAGTGGTTAGGCTCCTTGGGACGTGGTGTCTTTGGTATTGGGACCACACAGGAGGTCTTCCACAGGGCCGGGACTTTCTCCAGGCTCAGGCTGAGATTGAACAAGTGCCTGAGAACTCCACAGAGCTGGTCAGCACAGTCCTTGATGATTCTTGGGCTGATGCCGTCCGGTCCCGGGGCCTTCCTTGCCTTGATTTTCTTTAGTTGACTTCTCACCTGATCATCAGTTATGGAGAGGGGGGTAGAGGATGGCTGGGATGTGGATGTGGGGGTGAAGAGTGGTGAGTGGGTAGGGGATGGAGGGGGGCAGACTCAAATCTGTTGAAAAACAGATTGAGCTCATCTGCCCAGATTTTGTCCCCACTGGCTTGGCAGTAGAAGCATAAGTGTGAGCGTCTGTGCCGTCAGTGGTGTTTGATGCACATAAGGTGATGAGACTGTGTTGCTGTTGCCATGGAGACGTAAAGCAGTGATGTTCATGTGTATTCTCTGGACACTTTTATCAATGTTGATATTATCCCAAACTAAACACTAAAGTGCTGCAATGGAAAAACATTCATTACCCCACCCCTCTACCACACCCCCCCACACAGACCCTCACCGTTTCCACCCGCCCAGATGGACACCCAAAACACCCGAGAGGGAAAAGTGTCCAACTACACCTTTTTTTAAAATCACTTTAACATCTTTATTCTTCCACCTGCCTTATCACAACACCCAACCTCGCCCCCCACACCCCCATCCTGGACGTCTTCCTCCTCAGCCCCGTGGCCCATCACCATCACCATCTTTCCCTGCCTTGTACATCCATTAGTTACTGTTATCTTCACGTCAACATCCCCCTCAAATATTTACAGTAAGAGCCGAGGACGAGATGATTCACCTTTTGTTAACACAATCCTGCCCTCCCTCCCCAAAAGAAGTAACTCCCAAAAAACATCCACATGACTGATGCAGCCCAAGTGTCTCCAAAACATTGCTTGCTACGCTCGCCGGACACGCATCAGCCCGTAAATCACCAAGCTGGGGTGTGGAGAGAGCATCTCCTTTTTACCCGCATAGATCATCTTTTCAAAAAAAAAAGTCCCTTTTTCTTTTTTTTTTTACAAAAAAGTGAAAAGTAACAAAGGGCGGTTTAGCATTTAAAAAAAAAAGAAAGAACATTTTTCTCATTTAAAACTGAAATCTTTGTTACTGATTATTGCGTCTTATAAAACCCTTACAAAGGTGCTCCGATCGATCGGCCACCGATCAGTATTGGCCCATTTCCGTCAAAAAGCATGGTATCGGCTTATGCCGATACTTTATCAGGGTGCTCACATCCGCCGATTGGCTCCGCCCCCATTGTAACACCCAGCCTATGGCAACGGTCTCTCGCCCACTTTCCCTTCACAAAGCCAAAACAAGCATGGCTGCCGTGTTGTCAGATGTCTGAAGGTCTACCCGATTGTAAAAAGTTTGGGAACCACTGATCTATGTGATCGATATCGGCCGAGTTCACTCCTGGATGATAGGTATCGGCAGCATAAAATCCTGATCGAAGCATCCCTTGTTTTGAGAAAAAAGTTGTGTTTTTGGGGGGAAAAAGGCTGCTGACGTCTTTCTTGTCCTTCTTTATCCTCCTCCATCGTCAACCTCCTGCCGTATTTGTTTTAGTGCAGTCGTGATGCTTTTGGGAAGGCACGCGTACTGTGAGTACGCAACACAAAGACACAACGGGAGCAGGAGACACCGTAACACAAGCTGGTGTTGCAACAACACGATGAAGTTCAGCGCTATTTCACAGCTTTTAGAAAGCTGATCACAAAAATCATTATAAAAAAAAGAAAAAAAGCTGATGTTAGCGAGTTTGTCACTTGCTGCCTTAATTGAACACAGCCTTTGACTTATTGCCCAGCAAGTCAGCAAAGCATCCCGGACTTGTACATGTTACGTGTTTGTGGGCAATGTTAAGTGTTCCAGGAATCAAAGCGAGACAGGGGGTGGGTGTGGGGGCAGACGGGGGGCTCTAGAGCGAGGGAGAGCGATCTAAAGTACCCGAACTATGCCTTGAAGGAGCAAACATGTCCCGTCCAATGTCAGCACACACACACAACCACATAACCTGTGACCCAAGGCTGAACTCCACAAAAAGGAGCAAAAAGAGCATCCAGATGCATTTAATGCAACACGGGACTTGCATTAAAAAGACCCATGCAAAGACACTGTAAGGCCGCGTCGCAATAAACACGGGCATTTCTAAAAATGCTAGTTTTTTCTTTGAGATCTGGTGTATGAAGATGATTGCTGAGGATAATTCTGAGTATCTTTTTCAAAATGACTCCTCTATGCCACAGAAAGAACCATGTTAGCTTTGAGTTATGCTGATGCGCGTATTACCTTATTTTTTCAATAAAAATACGGCTCTAAATTTGTAGAAATTTTTTTTTTACTCTTGAATGACAGTTTGGCCTCTGCGTCCCTGCACATTTACGGTCTTTACATTTTTCAAAAGGCAGTGATGAATTTTTTTGTAAAATTTACTGACTTAAGAATGGGAAAATACTACAAAAATGCTGCTCTTTCATTCTTAACATTTTTATTTTTTTTAAATGTATTTATTATTAAAATTACAAATTCTAAATTTCTCATTTTTGTAGACGCATCTTTTTTTAAATGTAACTGTATAGCTTGTGTGACTTAAGAATGGTAAAATACTACTAAAAAATGCCAAAATAGATACTTTTTATTTTAAAAAATGTATTTGAATTATTAACTCCTTCAATCCCAGCCATTTTTCAAAAGACAAGCCCTTCGGTAGCGGCCGTTTTAGACGATTTTGACTGATCTTTTAAGGCACACAGAATATTGTGTTCTATGGTTATAGAAACATGGAAGCTACCAAAAGAAAGATTAGACTGCCGTCTTTCATCAGAAAAAAAAGTTTGTTTCTACCTTTTTTCATTCTTTAGTAATCAGCAGTAGAACAGAGGTGAGTTTCAGGAAAATATCAGTTCCTGACTACAAAAGGGAAAAAAACAGCTTTTGGGGAAAAGATACATTTCAAGCATAACTTTCACATTGACACAATTTTTTTGCTTTTGTGACAGCTCAGATATCTAAACAACTCAACCACAAAATAAACACCACAAAAAAGGTTGGTTTACATCAAAATAACAATTTATTTACAAATATAATGAGCTATTTACAGTTTTCACGTTTGGAACTAAACTGTGTGTGTGAGCGCGTGTGTGTTTGTCACTGGGAATTAAATAGCAAAGACACTCTGAGGCCGTGTCGCAATAAACACGGGCATTTCTAAAAATGATACGTTTTTCTGTGAGATTCGGTGTATGAACGCAGTAGCTTAGGACGAAAGTCAAAACTTCAGCTTCACAATTCTGAGTATCGTTCTCAAAATGACTCCTGTACGTCACAGCAAGTACCCTGTTGATTTTTAATTATGCTGATCCGCGTGTTTGCCACTGGGACTTGCGTTTGTATAAACACGGGCATTTCTAGAAATGATAGGTTTTTCTGTGAGATCTGGTGTATGAACACGGTCGCTTGGGACAAAAGCAATCACCCTGTTGGTTTTGGGACCATCCCTGTATCGTGCTAGTTTTGGGTCATACAGCATGTGTCCATTTTACAGCAATTCAAGTGTGGTTGCATGGCACAGTGTAGAAATGCACACACGATGTAACAATGGTTCTGCTTCCGAGAACTTCATAATGAATGTTTCATATGGTAGTGATCGTAAGCCTTAAGAATGACAGGAATGAAAGATGTTTATGTCGCAGGGAGAGTGAAAGAGCGCCACAATAACATTTAATTGTTGTCTTCAATTCAATTCTTCATTAAATGCAGCATCAAAGCGTTCAATGCAGGCGACAGGGAGGTCTGCTATGACTCCACATGGCTGTCTAGTGTGTGTATGTGTGTTTGAATGAAGGTGTGTTTTGGTCAAGGTAGGAGCGTGTGAGTCATTCCGCGTGCAGCTGTGGTCCAGATGAAGGAGGACCACCTGTTCCACTTTTTTTTTTTTTTTTTTTTTTTTACCGACTAGCTTTTCAAGTAGACATTCCTCGCAGACATCCAAACAACAATCAGTTGTGCTCTAAACAAACGTTTGCATGCACGTTACGTACATGCACATGCACTATTTCTCAAAAAAAGTGCGCTTTGTTTATTTTTTCCCAGTGGTTAACTTCTTTTTACACTTGAATTACTTAAGAATGGTAAAATACTACAAAAAATGCTGCTTTTTCATATTTTAATTTGTTTTATTTTAAGTATTTATTATTAAAATGACAAAATTGCAAATTTAAATTAAAAAAAATGTAAATGCAGGGATTGTATTGAGTATAGTGTGAGTATTGAGTTCATTTATTTTTTAAATGTAAATTGTTTGAATTTACATTTTTTATTTAATTTTCTGACTTGTATAACTGGCAAAATACTACTAAAACATTCTGCTTTTAACATTTAAATGTTTTATTTAAATGTATTTATTATTAATATTACACAATTTAAAATATTATTTTTTTTAGGTAAATGTTTTTCATTTAAAATTAAATTGCATGACTTGGATGACGGGCCGCACGGGGGTCCAGTGGTTAGCATGTTGGCCACACAGTCCCAGTCTTGGACAGACTGGGGCATTTCTGTGTGGAGTTTGCATGTTCTCGTGCGTTTCTCCCGGTACTCCAGTTTCCTCCCACATTCCAAAAACATGCAGGTGAGGTTCATTGGCGACTCTAAATTGTCCATTGTTTGTTTATATGTGCGACCAGTCCAGGGTGTACCCCGCCTGTCGCCCAAAGTCAGCTGGGATAGGCTCCAGCATACCCCCGTGAGCCTAATGAGGAGAAGCGGCATAGAAAATGGATGGATGGACTTGGATGACTTAAAAATGGTACAATACTACTAAAAATGCTTCGTTTTACATTTTTATTTTTTAAAAAAGTTATTTGTTATTACAATTACAACATTTGTATGTAAAAGTATGTACTGTATGTAATTGAATTTTTAAATGTTTTTCAATTTAATTGTATGACTTGGATGACTGAAGAAAGGTAAAATACAACAAAAAAATGCTACTTTGAAAAAAATTGTTTGAAAATGTATTTATGATTAAAATTACAAATTGTAACAATTTTTATTTTTTAAAAGTAAATGCTTTTAAAAAATGTATTTCATTGTGTGACTTGAGACTTAGAATGGTAAAGTACTACTTTAACAAATTCTGCTTTTAACATGTTTTAAATGTATTTTTTTATTGTTACAATTACAAAATTGCAACATTTTAAATATTTAATTTTTTTAATGTAAATGTTTTTGATTGACCTTTTAAAAAGATTGTATGACATGTATGACGTAGTGTATTTATTTTTGTCATGTATTTATTATTATAACTACAAAATTACAAAATTGAACATTTAAACTTTTTGTTGTATAAATGTTTTTTTAAATTTCATTTTTATTAGATTTTTTATTGTTTGGGTTAGGGTTAGGGTTATGGGGATTAGGGTTAGGGTTGTAGTTGAAAGTGTTCATCATTCATATAACAGTCATGTGAAAAAATGAGGACACCCTGTATGATTTAACTAATCTCCTCCTGAAACGCTGCACACAAAAGGTGGAAAATTTGTGAAAACATGCACCCCTACTGTGCTGCCTGTGCTATTATTTTTCTGAGAAATACACCCTACCGTGGCGCTGTTATTAAACACCGTAAATCGGATTGACTTGAATTTTCTCACATAGCTCTACAAAACATCCACTGTAAGTTTATGTTGTTTGGCCCAATCACCACCCACTTTGGTACGCACCTTTATTGGTTTGACGAGCACGTATGTGAAAAATTTGAGTGCGATTGGATGAAAACATGGCCGCCATCAAGCAAAATGCCTTTACAAGACTTTTACATTTCACACGTAACTGCCCAGAAGTCACTGAGCTTTTGCGTGATGATAAAACTTCGACGATTTTTGAATTACGTGCTTTATTACATGCTAGCAAGCCTTCCAAAGCATGTGACCAAAACCCATAGGGGGCGCTACAATTGGTATTTTCCAGGGCCGAAAAGAGCCGAATGCTGGTGCTTTTATGCACTTCCAGACACGGTGGTCGTGGTTTGGACCACACCAAGTTCTTGTGTGTTCGTAACAAGCGACCATTTCTAATCTGAAGATAAACACGAGGCGTTGCGCTGCCTCATTTCCTCCACTGGAGCAGCCAATCAAGGTCCTTTCTTGCCTGATTGGTGGATGAGATGGAGCTTTTCTACTTGGGTTTCATTGTGGAATTAGAACCACTAGACCAGCTTTCAACTATTTGGGCCTGTTATTTATTACCACTTTTTTTTATATCGTCACGACAACGTGAGCAATCTCCTTTCTCTTCTGTTGCATTTGCTTCCTGCAAATCAGTAAAAAAAACCCATTATAATAAAAAAATATATATAATATAAAATATGTTTTTATTTGTAATATTTTATTTATAATTTTTTAAATTAATAAAATAAAAATATTTCCTGTGGTGTGGGGACAGTACAGTGTTTTTGGCCCATAATAAAAAAAATATGTATATATTTTAAATCTCATTGTACAAGTGCATAGTGACAAACAGGCATTCTATTCCTATAGCATTATAATAAAAAATATGAAATAAATGCGTTTTATTTTTACAATTTTATTTATAAAATGTATTTATAAATAAAAGAAAATATATGTTATGGTGTGGAAAAAGTAAAACATTTTTGATTGTTTGGTCAAATCTAACTTTGCCCAAACGATCAAAAATGCTTTACTGTTAAATATATAAATATATAAATATTTGACTTTCTTTCAAATCTCATTGCACATGTGTAAAGTGACAAAAAGGCATTTTATTCATACTGAATAACATTATAATTACAAATATAAATAAATAAAATAATAAATATATTTGTTTTAGATTTTCAATTTCATTTATGAGATTTATTTTTAAACAAAATAAAATGTTTGTTGTGAAAGTAAAGTGGTTTCTATTGTTTGGGCAAAATAAAAAAAAAAAAGCCAAATATAAATATATAAACCATTCATCCATTTTTTATACCGCTTCTCCTCTTTTAGGGTGGCGGGGGCATGCTGGAGCCTATCCCAGCTGACAGGCGACAGGCGGGGTACACCCTGGACTGGTTGCCAGCCAATGGCAGGGCTATAAATATAAATATATAGTGTATATAACATAAGATTACGGAGATTTATTTGCGATTTGGATAGTTTGGACTCAGTAAAATGTAAAATCCTCATAAATCGAAGAAGCACTCTCACAAACTAAACAATATTTCTGTGTTTGTCCGTCTTGTCCAGTCAGGCATCCAAACATTCAAATGAAAGATCCCCCCTCCCCTCCCGCGTCCACAATGAGGCGTCTTGTTGCTGCTGTTGTGTAATAATCATGAAATACGCACTGAGTGCGCTGCTCCAGCTCGTCCAGCTCTCATCTCCATCCCAGCCGACCAATGAAACTGCTTGAAGACGGACCACCAAGCTTGACGATGGCGAGACACTCCAATGTCCTCTTTTTGCAATTGGCCGTCTTTCCCAATTTGTCTATGATCGTTTGTGCGCCATGTTTACCGTTTCCTCATTTCTCCTCAAAGTCGTGATTGACTTGACTCGGTGAGACGGACCAATTTGTTCCCCCGGGGGTCTAAGATTACCTGCCTGTCTGCTCGCAGCGTAAATCAGCATTGTTTGCAGCGTTGCACACGTGAGGTCTTCCCAGCAGATTATTTACTGAAATTACTCACAAAAGTTGCCTGAAATTGAGCTTTGAGCTCAACAACGCAGCCCAAAAAAACCCCAAGAAAAAGGGATACAATTTGAGTGGAATATGATCGCAAGAAAAATAACGCACAAATCACGTAACGAAAAACCAAAGTCAAAGTCGGGAGAACGCTGAGGGGAAAATTGTGACTGCTCGAGTGGTGACTCGAAACCTGTCCATGGATGCACTGATCTGACCTCAACCTCATCTTTTTTTAAATATGCCATGCAAAAGCAATAGTATCCTTGCTATATGACAAAGAAAAATCATCAAGATTGGATGCAAGAAAGAAGAACATAGTCTGAAGGGTGTGAATGCTCGAGTGCTGAATAGAAACTCAACTTCATCTATCTCAATACCAACTTTTTGGTTATTATTCAAAAGCAGTAGTCTCCTTGCTTTCAAACTTAACAATTTTCTCTGAAAGTTTGAAAAACATTTGGAAAAATTAGACATCTAGAGTGCGGAATAGAAACTAGTCCTCTGATGACCTCCTCTGATGTTTGACTTCTTCTACCTCAGAGCCGTCTGTTTTTATATATAATTCAAACCCCGTAGTTCCCTTGATTTGGCACTTAACAATAATCTCTGGATGCAAGAAATGACTGGAATTAGTGACTGCTAGAGCGTTGAATAGAAGCTCATCCACTGATGCACTCATTTTACCATAGTTTCATCCACTTCAACACCATACTTTATTGGTTGTTATTCAAAAGCAATTGCTTTTAAGCTGATCAGTGACCTCTGAAAGTCTGAAGAACATTGGGACAAAATTTGTGACTGCTAGAGCGTGGAATAAAAGCTAGTCCACTGATGCACTCCTCTGATGTTTGACTTAATCTACCTTAGTGTCATTTGTTTTTACATGTGTATCAAAACCAAACTCCTTGATTTGACACGGAACACAATGTCTAGATGCAAGAAATGAGTGAAATTAGTGACTGCTAGAGTGTGGAATAGAAACTCATACATTGATGCACTTATTTGCAGTGGCTTCATCCACTTCAGCGGCATGTTTTTTTTGGTTATTATGTAAAAACGGTGTTTTTTAATGGTTCCCTTGCTTTCAAATTCAGCACAAATCTCTGAACATTGGATGAAATGTGTGACTGTCCGAGCGCTGAATAGAAGCTCATCCACTGATGCACTGATCTCACCTTCAACACCATCTGTTATTGGTTGTTGTTCAAAAGCAATAGTCTCCTTGCTTTCAAAATGAGCACTGATCTCTGAACATTATTCAAAAGCTTGCTTTCACGTTGAACAGTCATCTCTGAAAGGCTGAAGAGCATTGAGCAAAATTTGTGACTGCTGAGCGTGGAATAGAAAGTCACCCACTGATGAAGTCATCTGATGCCTGACTTCATTTATCTCAGTGCCATTTGTTTTCTCATATAATTCGAAACAAATAATTGATTCCTTGATTTGGCATGGAATAAAAATGTCTGGATGCAAGGAATGAGTGGGATTAGTGACTGCTAGAGCGCGGAATAGAAATCCATCCACTGACGCACTTACCTATACATTGGCATCATCGCCATCTGTTTTTGGTTATTGTTCAAAAGCAATAGTCTCCTTGCTTTCAAAATGAGCACTGATCTCTGAACATTGGGTGAAATGTGCGACTGCTCGAGCGCTGAAAAGAAACTGATCCACTGATTTGATCTATAACCTCATCTACAGTACCATCTGTTTTTACATTTAAACCAAAAGCAATAGTCTGCTTGCTTTGACAATAATCTCGGGATGCAAGACAGAAGAACGTAACTGCTCGAGTGCTGAATAGAAACCCATCCACTGATACACTGATAAGAAAAGTGTATTACAGGGTACTGGTTTGGTTTGCGCCATATTGTACTGCACAGAAATCAAAACAAATAGTGTTTTTTACGCAATGAAATACCCCCAAAGGTTTGAAGACGATTGGCCGAGAAAAGCAGCTCGTAAAGTGCTGACAAGACATTTTTACGGATGCAGCAGATGTGGCGGACCGAGGGCCAAGTCCCACGTTGTCCAATCCAGGTTCTTGCAGACAGATCTAGTCCAGTTGTGCACGTACTACGCACCCGCTGACCTTGAAAGCGCCTTTTAGGAGACGGTCGGCCGGGAATACGACGGATGGAAGCGGCGAAGGTGCAAGTGAGTCCTTTTAGTCCGACTCCTGTCGGCTTTCAGCACCTGTTTCAGAGTTCTGTCAAGCCCTCATTGCGGGGTCCTGGAACCAAACGAACCCAAACATAGACAAGATTCCATTGTGCGTGCGGTTTGGCTCTTTTGTGTGTATGTGGGGGGGGGGGGGGGTTCTTTCTGCTTGGTGGACGTGTAATGATGCAAACACACGCTGGATGTCCAGATGGAGTAACATTGGCTCGTGCTGGACGAGGCGTGTTAGTGTTGGCGCCGCTCTGTGTGTCTCTGTGAAGACAGCATCGTGAAAGAAAGCAGATATTTATAGAGTGACATCCTAATGTTCATACTTTGCATGAAAATGCACGGGGAACTTTCCTCCAAAGATATTATTTTTGCTGGGCTTTGACACCTTGCACACTCCGGCGGTTGGGATCGTTCTCTGCTTGAGGAATTCTGTTATTGCTGCTCATTCCTTGGATGCACGCTGAGGCTCTTGTCTGCCAGCGGGAACATTATTTCTTCCACCACCACCATCTTCCTCAGGCGGGATGACCTGAGCTGACATTCAGTTATGTTATGGAATCATTCTTTTAAAAATTGTAATAAAAATACATTCTTTAATATACATCAATAATGAATAATCGTTTTCTAATTTTGCTGTAAAATTATAGCAATTATATTTTGACAATGTGCTGCGGGCCAATAAAAAAAAAAAAAAACAGCTGAGGGGCCACAAATGTCCCCCGGGCCACACTTCGGACACCCCTGGCATATATCATGCATCTTTTTGTTTTTTTAATGTATGCTCCATACTAGTGTTATTGTTTTGTTTTCTTTTTAATAAATGGTAATTTGGATGGATAAAAACACTGTGGCAAGAACCAAGCATCCTTCGCCAAAATGACTATCCTGGGGTCCAAATAACGTAAAGTGCACACACACATACATGCACACGCACACACACACACACAGTTTGTAAGCAGCTGCAAACTCCCAATACTTCACAGGTGTCTTGTTATTATTATTTTTAAAGCTCTGTTTACTCTTTAAATGCATGCGCCTTTCTGGGCTCGAGTCCAGAATCCTTTATGAGCAAACTTTTTGTTGTTGTGTGGCCACATCTAAAAGTGGAAGAGATACTACATGTGACCATGGATGCGTTTGTTTGTGTTGCTTTCAAGTTTGGCTGAAGAATCGCAACTAGGCTAACCAGGCGTGATGTTGCTGTTATACAATGCGAGTGTCATGTTAGCGCTTTAGCATCACATCGCTATGCTACGCCCCTTAATGGTACATTGTTGTATGTGAGATATGGCATCTATTATGTTGTGCAGAGTTCCAGTTTACAAACAGTACAAATTTGACAGCCGTGATCAATAAGAAAAGCAGAGACTTGTGGCGTGACTGTGCTTGGTAGCGAAGAACTACAGAGTCGTCCGGTGATGACGTCACAGATGGACGACGCTGCCGACTTCCGTTCCAGTTTCCATGCTAACAGCAACAGGGTGCTAACAGAGACGTTTTGCCAGTTGGACTCACGCAGCGTATTAATAAGACGACAGTACAACTATTGCTTGAACTGAGGCAACGATTTTGCTTCAATTTAAATTGAACTAACAGAGGCTCCACAGCAGAGGCAGCCTATAGAAATGTAATTTAATTTAATTTAACAATGATTTAACAATAATTTTAGGATCTCGTCTCTGCTATTTGTAGACGATGTGGTCCTGATGGCCTCATCGGGCTGTGACCTGCAGCGTTTACTGGGACGGTTTGCATCTGAGTGTGAAGCTTCTGGGATGAGACTCAGCACCTCCAAATCCGAGGCCATGGTTCTCAGTTGGAAAAGGGTGGATTGCTCCCTCCGGGTTGGGAATGAGGTGCTGCCCCAGGTGGAGGAGTTCAAGTATCTCGGGGTCTTGTTCACGAGTGAGGGAAGGTTGGAGCGTGAGGTTGATAGGCGGATCGGCGCAGCGTCTGCAGAAATGCGATCGCTGTACCGGACCGTCGTGGTGAAGAGAGAGCTGAGCCGGAAGGCAAAGCTGTCAATTCACAGATCGATCTATGTTCCTACCTTCACCTATGGTCACGAGCTTTGGGTCGTGACCGAAAGAACAAGATGGCGGATACAAGCGGCTGAAATGAGTTTCCTTCGTAGGGTGGCTGGAATTCAAAGAGACAGGGTGAGGAGCTCAGTCATCCACAAGGGGCTCAGAGTAGAGCCCCTTCTGGCTCCTTCACATGGAGAGGAGCCAGTTGAGGACGCCTCCCTGGTGAGGTGTTTCGGGCATGCCCAGCCGGGAGAAGGCCCCGGGGAAGACCTAGGACACGCTGGAGGGATTATGTCTCACAGCTGGCCTGGGAACGCCTTGGTGTCCTCCCAGTGGAGCTGGAGGAGGTGGTCGGGGGCCGGGAAATCTGGGCTTCCCTACTGAGACTACTGCCCCAGATAAGCAGAGGAAAATGGAATGGAACAAAAAAAAAAAATCAGCAAAAATGTAAAAATCTGTGGTAATTTTACAAGAATAAAATTTAAATATTAAGAAAAAAAGTTGTAATCTATAACGTCACAATATTATGAGGGGAAAAGTTATAATATAAAGTTTAATTTACAAGAAGAAAGTTGAAGCAGTTGGAGAATAGAAAAAAACAGAAATCAAAGAAAAGAACAGCCATGATTTTATGAAAATAAAGTCAGAATATTAAGAGAAAAAAGTTGTATTCTAACGTGAAAAAAGAGGCCATTTTATGTTATGAGGAAAAATAATGATTTTAGTAGCATAGAATGTAAATATATTGGGAAAAATCTGTTACTTAAAAAAAGTCATAATATAGAATAGAAACAAGCAAAACAAAGTAAAGTTGTAATTTTTTAAAACATTTGGTTGGGGGAAGAATATTATCAAAATAAAGTCCAAATATTGTGGCAATAAAGTCAGAACATCACAGAAAAAAAGTTATAAAGATTATTATAGAAGAAAGGTGAGATATTTTGAAAATTTAAAAAACAGCAAAAATGGGAAAAAAGGGCAAAGAGTGAAGTTGATATTAATAATCGGCCTTTTCATCTACATGACAAAGCTGAGATGACAAAATATTAAAGTGGCAAAGATGCATCCTTTCATTTTGCGCTATGTGACCCTCGCTGGAGGGAAAAGGTTTGGACAGGTTTGTTTGTTTTACCGCATTGTTATTTAAACGGAAGGGATGTGAACAATAAACAGATGCGACCGGATATCCGGTTTGAGGAGCCAACGATTCCTCGAAAGACTCCTGTATCGATAATAATCAGCCATAAATCTTTAGGTGAATCGATTGTGGATAAACAACGGGATTGTTTACTTTTCCAAGCCAAAAAGCATTTTCATTGCACCCATGCGACAAATACTTTTATTTACTTATCTGTGCTTGGAAGACATGTGTCATTATAGATAGATAGATAGATAGATAGATAGATAGATAGATAGATAGATAGATAGATAGGTAGGTAGGTAGATAGATAGATAGATAGATAGATAGATAGATAGATAGACAGACAGACAGACAGACAGACAGACAGACAGACAGATAGATAGATAGATAGATAGATAGATAGATAGATAGATAGATAGATAGATAGATAGATAGATAGATAGGTAGATAGACAGACAGACAGACAGACAGACAGACAGACAGACAGATAGATAGATAGATAGATAGATAGATAGATAGATAGATAGATAGATAGATAGATAGATAGATAGATAGATAGATTCATTGATGTTTGTTGTCATTGTTCACAGCATACAACTTTGTTTGGTGGCTCCACTTCTATTTCTACCAACATTAAGACACGTAAAACCTTAAATGTTCCAAATACAAATGTAACAGGTAATATAGATATATATAATATATAGAATGTAAAATATTGATCCCATGAAAGATAAAGATATTCATTCAGCAAGTCTTGTTTTTTGGTCGTTGTCTAAGCAATATAAACATTTGACATGATATTCTGTTGACTTTATTTTTGCCAGTGCATAGCAGCTTTCACATAGTTGGCATCTTTATTTTATAATGTAAGATTAATATCTACATCAGCAAACATTAAACGTAGAATTTAATCGAATCAAATCGTATCGAATTGTTCTGTTTTTAAAATAGAATCGTACCTATCTATCTAGATTCAAATCAAATAGTCTATCACAAAGAGATTTATATCCCTAGTAAACGCTAGTTAACATTGACAAACGCTAATGAGGTCATGAGGACAGGTGACATACAAGCGGATGGGAATATCAGCTAGCATAACAGCATACGGGGGATGCAACAAGATTCACCAGAAAGGACAAAATATGGTTTCCAAATGTGTCCTCTTGGAGTTTTTCATCACGACTCAGACCTGTTCTCCTTGACACGTTGAATATCCGTTGCTTTGGATTTGATGCCTCGCTTCCTCTGCCTCGGAATGCCTGCTCATCATCAATGGTGCATCCAACTTAAGAATCATCTGCAAGCCTTGGTGGAGGTCATCTGCGCTTGCAATTGTTCTACTGACCCTCTGCTGTGTTTGGTGTTTGGGTGTGACACCAGCTTCATTAGGGGTTGATTTCACGGGCACACGTTACATCATTCCAGGTTGGGAGAAGTCAAAGTTCCCACACATGCAGCATTTCCGTCTCAGCCTCTCTGCTTTCAATCTGCGCAAAGAGACCTTTTCCTCTTGACACTGCGGCACGGCGCTTCAGAATAACATTGTGTGTCCACAGAGGCTTTCCTGCTCAGCGTGCACTGCAGTGTGTCAGCCGTGATTCAAGGCGACATCCGCCGACATGCCGCCGACAGCTGCTGCGTAGACCGAGTGCACGTCTGCCTTTTTACCGCCGCCAAAAGCCCAGCGATAAGAGCCATTGTTTTGTTGGTTGGTTAGCGGCATTACACAAAAAAACTACACAATTGTTTTCCATGAAAGTCGTGGCTGGGTTGCATGTGTAGCATGTTTGCTGCCTCTGCTCCAACAACAATAAACATACGGCACATCTCAAATAGACGGCCAAAAAGACAATCAAATAATGGACGATGCCACTAGAGGGCGGTGATAGTACCTTTTCTATGTCGAGATAGACGTTCACCCGTCCATTTTATTCCGCTTATCCGGGTCTGGGTTGCAGGGGCAGCAGTCTCAGTAGAGAAGCCCAGACTATCCGGTCTTCAGTTCCACGGAGGACACCAAGGCGTTCCAGGGCATCCTCCTGGCTGGGCATGAATTACATTACATGCCTCGACAGCCCAAAACCACTTAGAGAACACCAGAGTTTCCATGGCTACATTTGGCATCAATTAGTGTACTACGGAGTTCATGAGTCATTCTCTGACCGATTGGACTTTCAGCATGTGGTTCAGAGCGAGACCTGTGGCCAAAAAGCCAAGCTGGATGCCATGTAGTAACATAGGGCCACGTGTTAGCAAGGACCCAGATGGGTTTACATATGTAATGCGTTGAAAACAAGCTCAAATGTTGTGTACTTCATGTCCATCCATCCATCCATCCATTTTTTTCCGCTTATCCGGGTCTGGGTCGCGGGGGCAGCAGTCTCAGTAGGGAAGTCCAGACTTCCCGGTCTCCGCCAACCCCAGGAGGACACCAAGGCGTTCCCAGGCCAGCTGTGAGCGTTCTAGGTCTGCCCTGGGGCCTCCTGCTGGGAATGCCCAAATGACATTACACGCCTTGACAGCCCAAAACCACTTGGCGAAAACCAGAGTGTCCAAGGCTGCATTTGGCGTTAGTTAGTGTACTCCAGAGTTCATGAGCCATTCTCTGACCAATTGGACTTTCAGCTACCTGTGGCCAAAGAGCCAAACTGGATGCCAGGTAGCGACATATGGTCCCGTGTTAGCAAGGACCCAGATGGGTTTACTTCTGTAACGGGTTGAAAACAAGCTCAAATGTTGTATACTTTATTTTCCGCACTATAATGCACACTTAAGAGCCTTTCATTTTCTCAAAAATCGATGATGCCTTATAATCCGGTGCGCCAAAGTTCCAAAATCTGTAAAAATGTTGTTGTGCGACTTGGTTAAGCGATCTGCTTGATTGACTGTCGGACCATTTTCCGCTGACGTACTACGTACAGTACGTACGCTGGTAGCAATAAACCAATCAGAGAACATTACGTAATGCATACAGTACGTATGCTTACCTCCGCCGCGCCTCTGCTAGGTATACTACCGGTATGCTGCAAAACAACATTTGTGAAGTGAAACAAATTAAGCAAGTAAAGCAAATGAATTCTGAGCTTGCCATCATTTCGGGAGGATTAACAAAAGAACTCCAACTGCTGGACTTTGGTGTAAACAGGGCGTTGAAAGAGAAGTTGTGAGCAGCGTGGGAGCGATGGATGACAGACGGCGAACACACCTTTACTAAGACTGGGAGCCAGCGGGAGGCGAGTTACGCCACCATATGTGAATGGATTGTGGATGCCTGGGCTAAGGTATCTGCTTCAACTGTTGTCCGAGCTTTCGCGAAAGCCGGCATCATTCCTGAACAGCCACCTAACAACGTGACTGACTTCGACAATGATGAGAGGGAACCCGGCATGTTTGATGGTGAAATTGCCCAGCTGCTCAATTCAGATACAGAAGATGAACACTTTGATGGATTTGTGGTGG
Organism: Dunckerocampus dactyliophorus; assembly: GCF_027744805.1. Lineage (NCBI taxonomy): Eukaryota > Metazoa > Chordata > Actinopteri > Syngnathiformes > Syngnathidae > Dunckerocampus > Dunckerocampus dactyliophorus. Next base: position 2,396,808 of record NC_072835.1, on the reverse strand, counting down.
TGTATTGGTGAGTGTATTGGTAAATAGTAGAATAAAGTTCAAGTAAACTCACTGTTTTTCTTTTGGTGCCTTTTTTTTGTGGAACGTATGTTTTAGCATGCGCCCTATAATACGGTGCACCTTATGTATGGGTTAAGTACAGAAATAGATCCCGTAATTGAGACTGCGCCTTATAATCAGGTGCGTCTTATGGTGCGAAAAATACAGTACTTCATGTTCCCCCGGTGAGGTGTTCCAGGCATACCCAGCTGGTGATGAGGCCCCAGGTCAGACCTAGGACACGCTGGACATGCCAGCAGGTTGAGAGTGAGGTCTTGCCCCAGGTGGAAGAGTGTGGACTCACCCTAAGACATAGGGTGAGGAGCTCAATTATCCAGGAGGGGCTCAGAGTGGAGCCGCTGCTCCTTCACATGGAGAGGAGCCAGTTGAGGTGGTTCGGGCATCCAGTCCGGATGCTTCACCAATGAGGTGTTCCTGGCATGTCCAGCCGGGTGGAGGCTCCAGGGCAGACCTTGGACACGCTCGCAGCTGGTCTGGGAACATCTTGTTGTCCTCTTGGTGGAACTGGAAGAGGTGGCCGAAGATCGGGAAGTCTGGTCTTCCCTACTGAGACTGCTGCCCCCGTGACTCTGACCCGGATAAGCGGAAGAAAATGGATGGATGGATGGACATGACGTACACAACATTTGAGCTTGTTTTTAACCCGTTACAGTAGTAAACCCATCAGGGTCATGCTAAGCCATGGCCATATGTCTCACCTGGCACAGTCCTGCTTGGCTCTTTGGCCACAGGTCGGGTTCTGAACCACATGCTTAGAGTTCAATTAGTCAAAATCCGTAGTACACTAGCTGACGCCAATTGTAGCCAAGGAAACTCTGGTGTTCTGTAATCCAAGTGGTTTTGGGCTGTCATTCGATGGCAACGGGGACATCTTTGTTGGAACAATAACAAAAGACAGAGTTCGACCCAAATCACGAGAGGATTGTCTTCGCCACCGCTGTCGTCATTGCGGTCCCCCGTGTGTCTTCCTTTGATCACACGCAAAGGTCTCCCTGCACCAAACCACTCAAACGATGCACACGACACCTTCCATGACACACAGTTTGTCCTTGTGCGTCTCTCTCTTTCTCGCTCTCTCCAAATGGACGTCCACACGTTGTCCCTTCATCGTCCCGTCCTACGCGCTCTCCCGCTTTGGCCGTTTTAGTAGGTCAACATGTTCTGCATCAAATGCACATTAATTGTTGTCCGTATCACGCAACCACTCGCAGCTGTGACTCATTAGACCTGTTTGCTTCAACGTGCATGTGTGTGTGTCCACCAGGCCCGGACGATTTCCTTTTTGTCTTTGATAAACAGGTTGGCGCAACGCTCCGTGATGACTTAAAGAAGATGCTTTTCTCGGGTGTGCTCTGATGTTGTTTGTAGTTGGTAAAAGGCTTTTTTGGAAAACGCAGCACACATGCGTGCGTGCGTGCGTGCGTGCGTGCGTGCGTGCGTGCGTGCGTGCGTGCGTGCGTGTGTGTGTGGTGGTCACGATTCACACAATTTGTTCCCACATCTGCATTGTGTTTTAACATCACATCGTACTGTCATTGTCAAAGAGGTATTCATTTACCTTAAGATTCATTTCATTTACATGAAAAAAAAAACAAAAATGGAAAATCAAAAATCAATAAAGTCAAAATATTACAAGAAAAAAGTTCTAAAAAATGTTCTCAATTGATCCTAAAAGTAATCTCATGAGAAAATGTTGTAATTTTACAAGAGTAGCATTGTAATATTACGAGGAAAAATAATATAATAAAGTTGTAATTTTTGGAAATTTCGATTACAGAAAAAATTATAATGTTAAGAGAATAAAGTTAAAATATTATGGGAATAAAGTCATAATTACCCATGGCACATTCAAAGAATATCAATTAAGACGAAAACAAAAAAAAAGCAAAAATGGAAAATTTAGCAGCAATTTTATAAGAAAGTCAAAATATTATGGAAATAAAGTCATAAATACCCGCGTCGCACTTTGAAAATATTTAACAAGAAAAAAAAAAACAACGACAGCAAAACCGGAGGCAGTCTTAAAATAATAAAGTCAAAATATTACGAGAAAAAAGTTGTATTTTTATGAGTATAATGTGGTAAATTATGATGAAAAATAACTTAATTTTAGTAACGTATTAAGAAAATGTATGTTTTTTGAAAGTTTTAACTTTATGAGAAACAAAACCAAGAATAAAGTTGTAATTTTTAGAAAATTAGGTTGTGGAAAAAGATTGAATATTACAAGAATAAAGTTAAAATATTATGGGAATAAAGTCATAATTACCCACGGCACATTCAAAGAATACCACTTAAGACGAAAACTAAAAAAAAAAGCAAAAATTGAAAATTTAGCAGCAATTTTATAAGAAAGTCAAAATATCAAAAATATCAAATATTTATATAAAAAAATATTAATATTAAAAATATGTACAAAAATAGAAACATGTAATCTAACAAGAAAAAGTTGTAATTTTAGGAGAATATGAAAAAGCATCTCATTTTAGAATAAACTTGAAATAATATTAGGATGCAGAAAAGTTACAATGTTACAAGAATAAACACAAAATATTATAGAAATAAATTCATAATTACGAGAATAAATTTTGAAGAAAATGTCACAACCTAGGTCATGGGAATAAAGTAAAAATACTAAAAGAAAAAAGCTGTAATTTTACAAGAATAATGTTGTAGTATTTGTTTTTTTTTAATAATGTAAAAGTTTAAATATCAAAAAGATTATTTTAAGTCATTATTTTATGAGAAACAAACAAAACGACAAATAAAGTTTGCAAAATTAGGTTGCGGAAAAACACGTTACGAGAATCATGTTAAAATATTATGGGAATAAAGTCATATCACCCGCGGCACATTCTAAAAATATCATTTAACAAGAAAAAAAACAACAACAACAACAGGAAACATGGAAACATCTGCGGTAATATTACAAGAATAAAGTCAAAATATCAAGAGAAAAAAGTTGTGATCAAACAAGAAAAAGTCATAATTTTATGTGAATAAGATCATTATAAGGATGAGGAAAAAAATGTCACTTTTGTAGCATAAAGTTGACGTATTAAAGAAAAAGACATTTTTTTAAAGTCGGCGTATTATGAAAAACAAACACAAACAACAAATAAAAAGGTAAGTTTTGGAACATTTGGTTGTTATAATATTCCAATAATATTGTCCAAATATTATGAAATAAAGTCAGAATTATGAGAAGGAAATGTACAAGAACAAAGTTGTGGAAAAAAAACAGCTTTGATTTTACGAAAATAACTTTGAAATATTATGAGGTGAAATAATGTCATTTAGTCGCATAGTGTTTAAATATTTTTAAAAATAGATTATTAGTTATTTTTATTAGTTATTATTATTAGTTCTAGTTTTTTTTTTAAGTGGTAATCTTAGGAGAAAATTAGCAAAGCTACATTTTGCTCCTCACACTATTGTGGTGGTCTGCGTTCTTTTTGCGTCAATGCAAGATTTCGTACTTTTGTTGAAAAACAAGACAGTTTTATGTGAACGTAGCCTGGTGACCTCATCTGGGCCGCAGGTTCCAACACCACATTAGGCATTAAATTCTTTCGCTCAGGTATATTGGACCCAACATAAGGCCAAGCTTTCATGACATATGTGATTTACCAAGGCCAACCCCCCAGCCCCCTCGTAGCAGCTCCTCTCCTTCAAACTATTTAGTACTACATACACTACTTCCCTGTCCTGCTGCCAGGATTATGTCTGCAGCTTGTCATCCTCCTGGCTCTTCTACCCCGCTCTCTGGGCCAGATGTACGCCATTGTCCAGGTTTTTCTTACCCTGGCTTTAAAATGACAATGCTACGCGATTCAGGAAGTGAGGAGAGACTGAAAAAAGGCTCAGGGTGAGCAGGAAGAGGACACAAATCCTAACCTTAAAAGGGGGGGCCAAGAAAACTGGTAGGCGTAGATGGCCTACAGTACTTTTATTTGCTTGATGGATGAATCACACTTTAACTTCTCCCAGCTTTGTTTACACGGCCGCGTGCCGCGACGTGGACCGCTGTTGTTGTGCCGTGGACTCCATCCCATCGACCTTTGTTCTCAAGGTTGACGTGCCGCTGAATATTTGACAATTTCACTGCGAGTTCCTCCCAGCCTGCTCTGTTCTATTCGCCAGAGGTATGAAGCAATCGTCTTCTGGACAAATGCATTACGGGTCCAGACTCTTCAAGGGCGTGCAAGATTTCAAGCATGCGGCAACGTTAACTACTGTTTACATGATTTTATACATATACACTTTATATACTTATCAATATGACACCTTCCCCAAACCTCCTGACTGAAAACCCGACAAGCGAGTCAACATTTCAAGTTGAGGCGCACTCAAAACGTCATAAAAAACACACCAAAAAATAAGCCTGCGACGTTCCATTCACTTCCAAAGCACTCATGCCAATGATAACAATGGTGATGATTGGACACCACATGATTTTTACATATTTGACATTTTTCGATTGAATAAGTAACAGCAGAATTGGCCAAGAAACACCCCAGCTGAAATATTGTCCAAATATTTAAGGGAATAAAGTCCGATGAAAGTCGTCCCTCGCTCCATCCCGCTTTTTCAAAAAATAATTCATTCATAAATGATTGCCTTTTCATTATTATTATTAGCCCAAAAAGCAAATGTCACATATTCTTGGCCTGAATGAAGTAATCTCAAGCATAAAAATGTTCTACATGAGTTTAAATACAAATACAGTTGAAGGCAACATAACATAAGTTAATGATGTATGATATCACATTGTATACTTTGGTATGGTATCGTATAGATATACTCTGGTATGGTTTTGTATAGGTATACTCTGGTATAGTATCATATTGGTATATTCTGGTGTGGTATCATCTTGGTATACTCTGGTATGGTATTGTATATGTATACTTTGGTATGGTATCATATTGGTATACTCTGGTGTGGTATCATATTGGTATACTCTGGTATGGTATTATATATGTGTACTTTGGTATGTCTCTGTGTAGGCTCTCAGTCGTACAGGAGTTGTCCATCGAGGGAAAGGCTTCTTGAGACGTCATCTGTACTTCTGTGAAGAAAGTGTCGGACGTTTCGCTCCTCATCCGAAGAGCTTCGTCAGCGAACTAATAAGTGCTGGTAGCCTAGGCCTTAAATACAGTAAGAGTGGGCGGAATTGGTGTGTATCAGAGTCGTTCATACCCAACTACAGGGAGCTACTCTTCCCTTTGTTCGGAGGTGCTAATGGCAGGATTACTCCGCCCAGGCTTAGTGTAAGGAACCATAGGAGGAGGGTGTTGGCACACCAATTCCGCCCACTCTTACTGTATTTAAGGCCTAGGCTACCAGCACTTGTTACTTCGCTGACGAAGCTCTTCGGATGAGGAGCGAAACGTTCGACACCTTCTTCACAGAAGTACAGATGACGTCTCAAGAAGCCTTTCCCTCGATATACTTTGGTATGGTATCATATTGGTATACTCTGGTATGGTATCGTATAGATATATTTTGGTATGGTATCATATTGGTATGGTGTTGTACAGGGATACTCTGGTATGGTATGGTATCAAATTGGCATTAGTCGTCCCTCACTGCATCACGTTTTTTTTTTGATAAATGATTGGTGTTTTGTGGTTGACTGTGGCCTACTATTAGACCAAAAATTATATTAAAGCAAATGTTACTTATTCTTGGTCTAAATAAAGCATTTTCAAGCAAAAAAAAATGTTCCAAGTGAGCTAAAATACAAGTACACTTGAAGGCAACATGAGACATTGATGACTACACCGGCCACTAGGTGTCACTAGGAACACGCCCCAGACTTGATCGCCAACGTCAGGCTTTTATATTTTAATAATAATTATTTATCTTATTTATCTTACAACAGGCACAATAATAACATAATAAGTACACAATAATAATAATAATACCACTACTACAGTTGTGGCCGTACTCCAGCTCCGAATCCCCAAAGTCACTTCCTGTTCACATGTCAGGAAGACATTAATTGAAACACACACGAGCACGAGCCTTATTTATGTTTTTATTGGCTTATTTTCTTTTCTTATGTCTACTATATTGGGTAATAGGAGTGTAAAGGTGACTATAGGGGTGTTATTTCATGTCTAGAGGGCTCTAATAATGGTACTTTTTTTTATTGTATTATTTATTTAGAAAGGAATAAACAGTTTCTTTTAAATCTAAGAAAATATTCTGTTTATTAATATTAAGACAACGAGAGTACTGTATAAGAAGAAATAAAGTCACAATTTTAAGAGAATAAACTTGTAATATTATGAGGGAAAAATAATGTCATTTTACTAGCATAGACTTGACAGAAAGAAAAGAAAAAATGTTACTTTTTAAAAGTTGTAATATTATGAGAAACCAAACAAAAAAAAGTTCCAATAATACAGGAATAAATGCAAAATATTTTGGGAATAAAGTCATAATATTCAGAAAAAAATATTTATGAAGATTCTTTAAGAAAAAAGTTAAAATATTTGGAAAATACCAAAAAAACAGGAAGTCAAGCGATCAAAGGGAGATTAAAGGGAGATAGCTGTGACGGCTGGTGGGCATTTGTGGCATTTGTGTGGTAGCGGGTAGGTTTGGCAGCCTTTCTGTGTGGAGTTTGCATGTTGTCCCCAAGCCTCCAAGGCTTTACCCCACATTGACCACAATGCTGACCTGTTAAGGATCATTGGGCATTGGGGGCTACCATTTGTGATAGTTCTTCATTTTTTGCTGTGAAGTTATTAGCGAGCACTGATGCCGTCATTGTCTTGCATGCATTGCGTACAGTCATCCCTCGTCACTTTGCACTTGACTTTCCTGCCTTCACTTGATCACGGTTTTTGCGCTGTTGACTACGGTCTATTAATAGTAAAAAAATTCTGCCTGTTGAAGTACATTGTATGTGTTATTGTATGTGTTATTGGCATAAAAGAAGCACTTTCAAGCATAAAAATGGCTAAATGAACTCAACTATAAGGCATACTGTACCGTATAAACATGTTTTACACCAGAGGCGTCCAAAGTGCGGCCCGGGAGCCATTTGCAGCCCGTGGCTGTTTTTTTTTTATTCGCCTGTGGCACATTCTAAAAATATAATTTAACAAAAGACAACAGCAAAAATTAACAAATTGAAGTAATTTTACAAGAGTAAATTCAAAATATAAAGCGAAAAACATTGTAATCTAACGAGAAAATGTTTTACGAGAAATTTTAATAAAATGTTGTAATATAATGAAGAACAATAATGCCATTTTATTAGCATAACGTCAAGATTTTTTTAAGTTGCAATAATGTGAAAAAAAACAACACAAAGTTGTAATTTTTTTTTGTAAAGCTGTGGAAAAATGAGAATAAAGACAAAATATAATGGGAATAAAGTCATAATTATGAGGAAAAATACAAAATGGAAGATTAAATAGTTGGAAAATGTTTAAAAAGCACAAACCAAAATATATATATATATATATATATATATATATAATATCAATATTATGTGGAAAAATAATGTCATTTTAGCATCATAAAGTTGAAATATGACAAAAAAATATATATTTTTAAAAGTCATAATATTATAAGAAACAAGCAAAACAAATTAAAGTTGCCATTTTTGGAAAATTTGTTTGGGAAAAAAGTTATAATATTATGAGAATAAAGGCAAATAAATGTTACGACAGGAAAAATGACAAGAAGAAAGTTGAAATAGTTTATACAATAGAAATTTAAAATAGAAAATTGAATAGTTTAGACAATTTAAAAAACAACAACAGCAGACAGGCGAAAAAAAGCTGTAATTTTACTAGAATAGTCAAAATATGAACAGAAAAAGTCGCACTGTAACAAAAAAACAAAAATTTGAAGAAGCTGTCAGGAAAAGTAATGTCATTTTAGTACCATAGAACTGAAATTTTAAAGAAATAAAATATTTCTTTTTCAGTCATAATATTAGGAGAAACAAACTAAAAAATGTTTTGGGGAACATTTATAATATTATGGAAAAAAAGTCAAAATATTATGGCAATAAAGTCATAATAGGAAAATAAAATTTACAAAACGAAAGTTGAAATAGTTGGAAAAATAAAAAAAACAGCAGAAATGGAAGAAAAGCAGCTGTAATTTTACGAGAATAATGTCAAAATATTAAGAGAAAAAAAATTCTTATTCTAAAGAGAATCAACTCATAATATTACAAGGAAAAATAATGTCATTTTACTAGAGTTGACTGAAAGAAAAGAAAAAAAAATTACTTTTAAAAGTTGTAATATTATACATTTGAAAATATAATTTTTTAAAATTGAATTTATAAATATAAATACAAATTTTAATTTATAAATTTATATATATATATATAAAAATAATTTATATATATATATATATATATATATTTTTTTTTTTTTTTTTTAAGTCATAATATTAGGAGAAAATTGGTTGGGGAAAATGTTATAATATTATGGGAATAGTATGAAAAGAAAATTCACAAACATTATTTTAGAAAAAGTTGAAATATTTTATTTTTATATTTTTATATATTTTTATTTGGAATATAAAAAAAGAAAAAAAAAGAAAAAATTTAAGTTGATATTAATAACAGGCTTTTTCACATCTATGACAAAGCTGAGATAACAAATTAGTTTGTGGAGTAATATTACATAGAATATTACAAGAATATTGTGAAAATATTATGGCAATAAAATCATAACTACAAGAAAAATACATAACTACAATAACTACAAGAAGAGAGTAGTGGAAAGTTAAAAAAAAAGCAAAAAATGAAAAAAAAAGCAGCTGTTATTTTAAAAGAATAAAGTAAAAATATTAATAGAAAAAGTTGCAATCTACGAATAAACTCATAATACTATAAGAAAAAAACATCATTTTAGTAGCATATTAAAAAAAAACTTGTAATATTATGGAAAACAAACAAAACAACAACTAAAGTTGTAATCTTTGGAGCATCAGTTTGCAGAAATCGTTCTAATGTTCCAAGATTGTTGTCAAAATATTCTGGGAATAAAGTCATATTTATGAGAAGAAAATAGTTGGGGGGAAAAAACCTAGCAGAATTTTTTTTAAGCAGCTTTACGATTAGAAGAATAAAGTGAAAATATTCTGAGAAAAAACGTTTTTTTAACAAGAAACAAAGTTGCGGTTTTACGAGAATAGAATAGAAAGTACGCGAAAAATAATTCAGTCGTTTTAGTAGTACAGAGTTCAATTATTTAAGAAAAATTGTAATT